>NW_010160085.1:1797-22403 GCF_000695765.1 Mesitornis unicolor | reverse complement strand
CAGGCTGGTAACCCTTAAACCATAACAACAGCAAAGTCTGCTCTCACTACTCTAGACTTTGGGAAAGCAAACTTTGCCCTCATCAGGGATCTGCTTGGCAGAATGCCATGGGATAAGTGCCATGGAGGAGTCCAAGAAAGCTAGTTAATATCCGAGAATTACCTCCTTCATGCTCAGGAGCAATGCATCCCAGCAAAGAGGAAGTCAGGCAAAATCACCAGGAGGCATGTATGGATGAACAAGGAGCTCCTGGAAAAACTCAGGACAAATAGCCTGGGAAGAATACAGAGAAATTGTCTAAGCAGCCAGGGATCACATTAGGAAAGCTAAAGATCTGACAGAATTATATCTGGCCAGGGACATCAAGGGCAACAAGAAAAGCTTCTGTAATAAAAGGAAGACCAGGGAAAATGTAGGCCCTCTTCAGAATGAAGCAAAAAACCTGGTTACCTGTGATATGGAGAAGGCTGAGATACTCAAAGAATTTTTTGCCTCAGTCTTCTCCAGCAAGTGCCACACACACCCAAGTCACAGAAGGTGAAGGCAGAATGAAGAACTACCCACTGTAGGAGATCCGTATTGGGACCGACACTGTTTGACATCTTTGTTGGCAACGTGGACTGTGGAATTGAGTGCACCCTCAGCAAGTTTGCTTACAACATCAAGCTGTTGGTGGGGTCAACATGCTCGAGGAAAGGTATGCCATCCAGAGGAACCTTGACAGGACTGAGATATGGGCCAGTGCAAGTAGCATGAAGTTCAACATGGCCAAGTGCAAGGTCTTGCACCTGGATCAGGGCAATCCCAAGCACAAATACAGGCTGGGCAGAGAATGGATTGAGAGCAGTCCCAAGCTGAAGGACTTGGGGATGTTAGTGGATGAGAAGCTCAACAGGGAATGACAATGTGCAATTGCAGCCCAGAAAGCCAACTGTGTCCTGTACTGAATCAAAAGAAATGTGACCAGCGAGTCAAGGGTTGTGATTCTGCTCCTCTGCTCTGCTCTCATGAGACCTCACCTGGAGTACTGTGTTCAGCTCTAGGGCCCCCAATATAAGAAGGACATGGACCTGTTAGAGTAAGTCCAGAGGAGGGCCATGAAGATAGTCAGGGATCTGGAGCACCTCTCCTATGAAGACAGACTGACAGAGTTGAGGTTGTTCAGTCTGGAAAAGAGAAGATCTTATAGAAACCTTAGAGCAGCCTTCAAGTACCTGAAAGGGGCTACAGGAAAGATGGGGAGGGACTCTTTATCAGGGAGTGTAGTGATAGAACAAGGAGTAACAGTTTTAAACTGAAAGAAGCTAGATTTAGATTTAGAATTAGATACTAGTATGAAATTCTTTACTGTGAAGGTGGTGAGATACTGGAACAGGTTGTCCAGAGAAGTTGTGTATCTCCCAGCCCTGGAAGTGCTCAAGACCAGGTTGGATGGAACTTTGAGCAACCTGGTCTAGTGGGAAGCATCTCTGCCCATACCAGGCAGGTTTGAACTAGATGATCCTTAATGTCCTTTCTAACCCAAAACATTATATGATTCTATGAGTCAATGATTACTTACAAATTACAGTGGATTCACCCTAAAACATGAAAACCTCAAAGAATCCTGAAAACCATATTTAACTTGCATATAAAAACAGGCTTAGCCACAGATTTGTTTTCAATGTAGCTATTCATTAAAATTCACATTGGTTCAGAAATCTTAGGGAGCATTTCTTATTCATCAAGATATAAATGTATTTAATTTAAAAGCTGTTTCTTATAGCACAAATCACTGCAAAAGGTCAGAATGTAACAGTCATTGCCCATTTTTCTAGTTCCAAAATGTTTCAAAGTAATTTATAGTTATGACCTTTTGCATACTTTTAAGTTCTAGGTATAAGTACCTAAAAGAAAAAAAAATAACTCAGCAAATCTTTGTAGGTGATTTCCTAAACTTTTCCACTAAAAATGACCAGTTAAGGGATGAATACCCTGACTCTGCAATAAAATGCATTTAGTTTTAAGAAATGACATTGACATTTTGTCTTATTTTTTATGTAAAAGCTATTTAAGGCTACGGGTATACATATATTTAATACAGTAGTTCAAAAAGTGTAAATCATTATTTTTCTTTATATTTATTTATATCTGGTTTTCCCCATCATCCTAATTTCAACAAGGTATTTTTTTTCTATCTTGATCGAATCTGTAGAAAGAAAATTTCCTCATAAGAATCACAGAAGGTATGATCCATCCTACTTATTTTTGGCATATAAATTTATGTCACTAAGTTCACTGATTCATCAAGCTCCATGTATTTTCAGTGGAAAGAGCTGGTTACCTCCATTTATAGAATAGAAGAGATTATGTTTCTCTTGAATGTCTTTCTCACTTCATTTACTAAAATGGGGCTGAATACTCCCTCATAAGAAAAAGTTTTCATTTTTAAGTATTAGCATTTACCTATGAAAGTATTTCTTTGTCATTATGGGCTTTTCATAAGGATTTCCTTCAGAAATAAAAAATGTAACAGTCTATGTATATTTATATTTTGTGATCTATTCTGAAAGTATTTCAAAAACAAAGAGACCACTCACTGTCTTGAACAGCCAAATTATAAAGAAAATTTAAACAACTTTACACATTTTCTATAACTGTAGCTGATTTGATATATGATTACAGAGATGATTGCATCTCTGTGTGCAAAATATGAAGACTTTCAAAGATATGTATTTGCTTTTTCCTCTCTCTCCTGAAATGACTTCTATTCCATTTATCTGAACCATTCCAGAGATGAGTACTGAGTTTCTAATATTACATAGAAACCAAACAGAGTCACTTATAACTCTGATCTGTGAAACAGACTCACTTATTTTACAACAGAACATTCCTCTGTCTTTTATAATGTCTCTATATAATGTTGTAATCTATAACATAATTTTTTATTTTAATCTTTCAGTTCTTGTTCAAGACAGTAGATATTATGTCTTAAGATTCATGCTGCAGAATGCCAGCAGCACTGACATCTTTCTATGTAGAATAAAGTCCTGATGTCACTTAAAACCATGTGTATGGTAAACTGGGAAAGCTCCCCTCTGTAGCCATAGGGTATTAGTTAAAGAATTTTGTTCCTCCGCATGGTAGCTGCATTGTTGCGTCCTGTGTTTAGGAAGAGAGGTTCATGGGGATGGCAGTGTAGGCTGCCATGAATAGGTGACCAAAATAGAAGGAAATTTCCTTTGAATACCAGTTCTTCAGACTTCAAACTAGGGGTTAGAAGATTTATATAAGTAAGGAAAGGACATGTTAAATCATCTACGGTGTTAGGGTTTTGCTTTTTGAATTTTGAAGAGGATACAATTTTTGTGACCATGTAAGTTCTGAGGTTTTCTGGGACGGAGGGAGAGTTGACAGAAACAAACTGGAAGAACAAAGCTTTTCCAGTATTTTCCACTAAAGAACCAGAGTCCAGCCATACCTACATTTCAGTGTCATTAACTGCTTTAAGATCCCAGGTGATATTTTACATTCTTCTGTATTTCCTGAACTCTCAGCACTGCCACTGGCATATGGCTGGAGTAGATACCCTTTCATTAGCTGCCAAGACATAAGAAATATGCTCATTTGATGGCAAATATAGCATCACACCCAGCAAAGAGGGGTCTTAAATGGTAAAAAGAGCATAGATGCCTGTAGGTTGATATATGACACATTATTTTAGAAAAAGTTCTTGTAAACAGGCAGTACACTACCACATCCAACTCTATCAAAAAGGCTTTAGAAGTGGGGGGAAGACGATTTTTTGAAATAAGCCTACAGTTAGACTCATCTAGATCATTTTAAGAATTGGAAGATTAGGAAGAAAGGTACCATTATAATTAGTTCCATTAATATAGCATTCACTGTATAAGAAACCAGAGTTTTAGGAGAAGTTTAATTATTTATTTTAATTACTTGTTTAGGAATTGTCACGGAATCACACCAAATGTCTACATGCACAAGTAATGAACTCAAGCTTTCGATATGCAATTGAAACAAAGCAGCCAAAACTTCATTCACCAAAGCAACGTTTCACTGGCATTTAACAAATACAGGTTCACTGTGCTGGCTGGGAATGTTACCAGACAGTTGACTTAAGAATTCTTACGTTTTAGGCCCAATGATCTAAAATGCACGCTCACTCACCTAAAAGGAGAAGGCTCTCAATCTCGAGAAGTTACCTTAAGCAGCATCCCAACTCAGTGAGTTATTGGAACAGGTTGGCCAGGGAAGTGGTGGAGACTCCCTCCCGGAAGTGTTCAAACCCAAGTTGGACAGGGCTTTGAGCAACGTGGTCTAGTGGGAGATGTTCCTACCCATGACACTGGAGTTGGTCTAGATGGCCTTTAAAGTCCTTCCCAACCCAAACTATTCCATGATTCCATGATTCCATGATTCTATGATTCTATGAGTCTATGATTTATGATTGTATGATAAGGGGAGAGGGGCACCATCTATACACTTGTTGAATCTGATCTGTGGTCAAAATATGATCATGTCAGCTCCCTATTGGTTGAGGACCCCAACTTTCCTGCCTTCAATCCCCAGTGTGTGGACCAGAGAGGAGCAGTGAAGAACGAGGCAGCTCTGGTGCCGCTTTTGTTGGGTCTTTAGCAGGGTGGGTGCAGCTGCCACTGAAAACAAAACAAAACAAAAAAATAACACTTACATGACTAGGTGATGTGTGTCAAGGAAGAAAAAGACAGTATGACCCAGTGAGCAAATTACATGTTCCAGATTTTAATTTCATGGAAACCTGTAATGTTTTCATGGGTGTTAAAACCTAGGGGTTTTTTTGGTTTGGTTTGGTTTGATTTTTTTTTACTTTTAGAGATGAACTGGCTTTTCAGAAGGAAAATTATTTGGAAGAGTTGTGGTAGATTCTTACAAATTCTTGTTCTTTGAAGATAAATGTCATGATGTCACATTGCTGGCTCATGGTCAACCTGCTGTCCACCAGGACCCACGGGTCCCTCTCCGCTGTGCTGCTTTCCAACAGTAAGTCTGCAACCTATACTGATACATGGGGTTGTTCTTTCCCAGATGCAAGACCCTACACTTGCCCTTGTTGAATTTCATTAAATTTCTCCCCACCCAAGTCTCCAGCCTTTCTAGGTCTTACTGAATGGTAGCACAGCCTTCTGGAGTGTCAGCTACTTCTCCCAGTTTTGTGTCGTTAGCAAACTTGCTGACAGTGCATCCTGTTCCTTCATCCAGGTCCTTGATGAATATATTGAATAGTGCTGGTCTCAGTACTGACCCCTGAGGAACTCCACTAGATACAGGCCACCAGCTAGACTCTGTCTCATTGACCACAACGCTATGACTTCTTTGCTTCAACCAGTTCACAATCCACCTCACTACCCAATCATCCAGAACAAACTTCCTCAGTTTAGCTGCAAGGATGCTGTGGAAGACAGTGTAAAATGCTTTACTGAAATCAAGGTAAGCCACATCCACTGCCCTACCAGGATCTATCCACCTGGTTATGTCCTCATAAGAGGCCATCAGGTTGGTCAAACATGACTTCCCCTTGGTAAAACCATGTTGATTGCTCCTAATGGCCCTCTTATCCTTGATATGCCTAGAGATAGTGTTGAGGATAAGTTGTTCCATCACCTTTCCAGGGATGAAGGTGAGGCTGACTGGTCTGTGGTTACCCAGATCCTCCTTCTTGCCCCTTTTGAAGACTGGAGTGACATTTGCTTTCCTCCAGTCCTCAGGCACTTCTCCTGTTGCCTACAACTTAGCAAAGATGATGGAGAGTAGCCTAGCAAAGAAAATAACATGGGAGAAATAAAAATTTTGAGAAGACAAAGTACATAGGAAGGCCACTTTATGCAATCCACCTTAGTCATCTACCTTTAATAGTTTTACTGCCTTCTGAAATATTACAGCCTAGTTAAGTCTTTATTCTGGGCTACTCTTTTTGGTTTGTGAGGCAAGGTTTTGGTAGCAGGAAGGCTATAGGGGTGGTTTCTGTGAGAAACTGCAAGAAGCTTCCCCCATGTTCAACAAAGCTAATGATAGCTGGCTCAATGACGGACACATTGCTGGCCAAGGCTGAGCCAATCAGCAACAGTGGTAGTACCTCTGTGTTAACTGTGAGGAAAAGATACTCAACTGGAGGGTTCAAACAAATAATTTATTTGAACAACACATGTAGATTCAATATGTCACTATCACAGATTTTATGGATACAGTGGAGAAATGCACTCTTGCAGTTAAAAAGAAAGACTACACTTTTACAATCACAGGAGTTTCACAAAATGCACCATTACAACTCACAGGCACAAAAACTACTACACGTGTAATTGTTAATCACGTGTGACTACAAAATTAAAGCATGCCAAATATTCACTTACCCTCCAGGTAAGAAGTCTCACCAAGTTACCTTGGCTTTTATCCTGACCAAGGGGGAAGAGTCTCCTCACCTGCCAGCTGCATAGTTGGAGAAGTGACTCCCCATATTAAGCCTGAATCTAAGGGGTTTTATTCCCTGATCCATCTGATGGTGGGCAGGAGTGTACCTAGGTGGACAATACCATCTGGGCCGTGTGTTTAGTGGTGTTTCCCCTTATCTTCATTTATTCACGGGTGAGGCTCACTTCTGCATGCTCTGTCTTTTGCGTATCTTTGTATTGTCTGGGTCAAATGGAAATCCTCCAGCTTACCTTTATCTTACTTTTATGTAACTGAATAGTGATTTGATTTAAACTCAGGGCATATTATTTCTTGAGACATTTCAAAGCTGAACTCAGGTTTTGGTTCTTTAATTGATACAGCACTGTCCTGTTTAGTCTTGGGCTTACCAGACAACTCAGGGCTGAACTATCTACGTAGTTCCACAGGGGTCATCTCTGCAGAGACAGGGCCTCAAGACAATCCAAGGTAGAGTCACTTTTACAACACCTATGAGTCACCTGGTCCACTAAACATTACTGAAACCTGTTTATGAATGATGAGCCAGATGATCCTTTCAATAACATTATTAAAAAGGAGGAAAACCACTGTGCAACAACAGCAGCAGTCAGAAGAGAGAAGTGAGAATGTGGAGAGAAACAACTCTGCAAACACCAAGGTCAGTGAAGAAGGAAGGGTAGGACGTGCTCCAGGTGCCAGAGCAGAGATTCCTCTGCAGACCATGGTGGAGACCATGGTGAAGCAGACTGTCCCCTTACAGCCCAAGGAGGTTAACAGTGGAGCAGACATCCACTTGCAGCCCCATGTCAGAGCAGGTGGATGTACCTGAAGGACACTGGGACGTTATGGAGAGCCCACACTAGGCACGCTCCTGGCAGGACCTGTGAACCTGTAGAGAGGAGCCAACACTGGAGCAGGTTTGCTGGCAGGACTTGTGATCACATAAGGATCCCATGCTGGAGAACTCTGTTCCTAAAGGACAGCACCCCATGGAAAGGACCCACACTGGAGCAGTTCGTTGGAAAGACTCATGTTGGAGAAGTTTGTGGAGGACTGTCTCCTTTGGGAGGGACCCCACACTGGAGCAGGGGAAGTGTGTGAGTAGTCCTTCCTCTGAGGAGGAAGGAATGGCAGAGATAATTTGTGATGAACTGACCACAGTTCCCGTTCCCTGTACCCCTGTACCACTGCAGAAGAAGAGGTAGGGAATTCAGGAGTAAAGTTAAGCCCGGGAAGAAGGAAAGAAGGGAGGGAAGGTATTTTAAGTTTTAGTTTTTATTTCTCATTATCCTACTCTGATTTGACTGGCAATAAATTAAATTACCCTGAGTCGAGTCAGTTTTACCCATGATGGTAATTGATGAATGATCTCCCTGTCCCTATCTCAACCCACGTGCCTTTCATTATATTTTCTCTTCCCTGTTTAGTTGATGAGGGGAAGTGATAAAGTTGCTTTGGTAAGCACCTGGCATCCAGCAAAGGTCAATCCACCACAGCTACACTTCTGTTATTTTGACTTCTACCTCCACAGGTACAGCCCTAATTTATTCATGGTGTTCAGTTGTCATGCAAATAAATGGTCTGATAAAAACAACTTAAAAGGAGAACCACTTGTTGCAATATTTTCTCTTTGTGTGGTGAAACGGTTAACCTTAACTGACTTGAAGTGCAATAGTTCAACATTAGGTGTCAATATATAACATGTAAACATTGCTTGATTTCACATATACATAGATTATTTCTTAATATTATATATTTCTTTCTTTGTTTAGTCTTGATCAGTGACACAAAGCAATAGTTCCTGAGTGCTAAGCTGTTTCTAAAGGAAATAACATCATGTGTATAGGTTTATATATATGACTTATGTGTATAAAAATACATGTTTTATATAAGCAAAGTATATATAGCAAAGATTGCGATTCGTACTTTAGATAGTGGCTTAAAACTGAAATAGTTATAAATTACTGGAGAAGTTTGCCTTCATCACAGAACACTTTCAAAATAATAAAAAGATTCTAATTGCCTTTTAAATGTGTTTTCCAACAGCCATTATGATTTGCACTCACTTTTTGCTTTTAATAACAGCAGAATGAGAGTCATGCTATTTCATTAGAAAATGATGTAATAATTAAGATTGTTTTCAGTATCAGGACATTTAATAAATTCTGGCATATGAAATCATGTTCCAGAGTATGAACTTATTTACAAAACTCTAATTTATTCTTTTACCAGTAGCAATGTCATAACTCTTCCTGTCTTTCATGCAGGTGCTCATAATCTAGACTAAATTAAAATTTCTTACCAGTGTTAAAAGAAGAGCATTTCAGAACTTCATTGACAAAAGGGGAAAAAAAAAAAAGAAAGTTAACACACAGGAGACATGTTTGTGAGAAAAATATTCCTATATGAACTGGATAGAATAATAAATTTTTATTTAGGCACAGTAATTAATCACAATCTGTAATAATAAGGAAAATTATTTGTCAGAAACTGAAGTTGTTTGTTTATTATGAACCATTGGAACATTATACATTTCAGCAAAAGCTTTTACATTATCTTCAGTTTGTAAAACTAATGCTAATTACTGTACAAATTAATAGCTGTCAAGTATGTCCAATGTTTTAAGTGAATAGAAATTAGTCTTCTATTTAGGAAATAAACAAACCACATTGTTCATAAACAACTTTTAACTCCTACATACCTACATAGTCATGACACTCAGAGCAGACATAATGTCTTCTGCATTTATAATGGTAAGAAAACACCTGTCCTATAATGTCATATGGCAAAGTAAAGTGACCTTGGCTCAAGGTATATAAAACGGGAAGCCCTGTAATAGGCAGTGGACAGGCTCTTGCTAGTTTGACTGGCTACTGCTTGTGTACTGTTTATACTCTCAGAAATTTAATTCTGACAAGTGCTACTGTCATCTTTATGTTGGCATGTAGGCTACAAGTAAGCAAATTTTCTTATCCGTAATAAACTTAGGTGTCATCCTTGCTATTCTTTTGGTTTTTCTCTGTTTCATTATGAATCAGGATGTATTTGTAAAGTATTCAGATTCCCAGCTGTCATGCACAGGTATCCTTGGGCATGTCCTATCCCATTTCAAAACCATCTCAAGTTCCCATAGGAGTAAGTAACATAAACTAGCCTTCACTCCGGATAATTGGCTGCAGCAGTGAGAAACATCCTTGAATATCAGTTTTATAATCAATAAAGTAATGGCCATGATATATGTTGGGGGTGAGAGGATGGGAGAAAAGGGGGAGTGTATTGCAACTTCAAAATAAACCAGACAGCATGTTCATGTGTGAGAGAAATAATTATTATATTTCTGCATCTACAATGAAATATAGATGACAAATACCAGCTGTTAGTGATTTCCCTGCCCTACACAGCAGTCCAAATTTTATCATTGTAGGCTGTATTTCAGTCACTGTTGCCCATGCAGAATTGGAAGGGGTAAGAAGTACTGTTTTCACAAGTCCCCAAGAGTCTTCAGGTTCACTCAGAACATCAAATAAAAAATAATCATATGATTATTTCATCAGATTACCTTGTAACAAGATTAAATTGTATAGATATTTTCACTGTGCTTTTCTATGCCTTAATATTCTTGGAATCTTTAAGAACTCTTTTTCATAATTTAATTTGTGGATCACAGAATCATAGAAGCATAGAATGTATTGGTTTGGAAGGGACCTTTAAAGATCATCTAGTTCAAACCTCCTGCAGTAAGCAGGGACAATGTTACCAGATCAGGTTGCTCAGAGCCCAATCAAGCCTGACCTTGAATATCTCCAGGGATGAGGCCCCTACCACCTCTCTGGGCAACCTGTTCCAGTGATCTATTGAATAACTTTTTCCTAATATCCAACCTAAATCTACCCTTCTGTAGTTTAAAACCATTAGCCCTCATCCTATCACTACATGTCTTAGTGAACAGCTCTTCCCCAGATTACTTATACACACATCTCAGGTATTGGAAGGTCGGATAACATAATATATTCCAGTAGTCATTTGGGGGGATAGAGTCAGTTATTTTGTTGGGGTTTTTTAAATATAAATTATTTACATTGTTTTTACTCGCTCTTACACTTAAATCTACTAGAACAGAGATTTTATTTCTCTGGATTTTTTGCTTTCTGTCTGCTCCTCCTCTGAGAACACAGATGTGGGTATGATTTTTTCCTCCAGAGGTTTTATTTTTTCCTCTTTTCCCATTTCTGCCTGACTTGAACATGTTTTTACTCCTCTGAGTTTCTGTACCAACAAGCCTAGTGGCTTACTGTAGAACACTTAGCCTCTCAATATGACCTTTCATACACGGGATGAATTTCTTATAAGATCTCTCTTCTAACAGGGATAGTCAGCCAAGTAGAGAGTTATAAATTACGTAGAAAAAAAATATTTTTAATTCTAGACATTTTCTTGGCTAAAGCAGACTTTTGTGTTTATCTCAGTGGGATTTAATACCAGTGGCGAGATTGAAAGTCTTTATGTTTGTGTACCACATACAAATAGACCACTTGAGGAGTAAGATATTTTAAAAAAGAAAAAGTATCTACAGTGTAATCAAAGGATAGTTCTATTTTTTCTTACTGGGCATGCATGATAAAATCCAGGGAAGGCACATGCAATCAGACAAATTGTTATATGCCTGCTACTGTAATAATCTGATTTAAACATCTCTGTATTGATTGTACAGCCTGCTCATTAAGTAAAATGTGGGGTTTTTTGGTTGAGGCTGGGAAGGGAGTATTTCTTTCCTCTTAATCATAGAGAATAGAACCCATGCAAATAAAACAGAACAAGTTTTATTCTGTGAGAAGTGTCTGGGTTCAGTTTTTGAGCCTAAGGCTCTTTCTCCCAACTCAAGGTGACCTCACCAAAACTGCCAAATGCTCTGACTTTTCTAGGATTTCCAGCATGAGTATCATTCATCAGACTGCAAATGGACCCCACCATTTAAAAAAAGGCACAGCAGCTAGTGCTAGTGAACTCTCACATTTAATTATTTTCAGCATCAGGGGAAAAAAACTTATAAGTTGCAAGAGGATTCACAGCAACACTGACAAAGCATTGAGTAATGTTGTTGTGATTCCCTCCCCAGTGGAAAGGCTTCTTTTATCCTTTAGGGGAACATGGTAGTACACAACAGCAGATTAGTACACTGCTTTTGCTGAAGTCCACTTAGGAACTTTGTCTACTTAGTATGATGTAGTGTGTTAGAAAAACCCTGTAAAAATAACCCTTAATACCATGATTTTCTTTGGTATCTGGGAATATGGTAGTGCATGGCAGCTGCTGCCCAAATATCGAGAACATTGTTAAGAAATATGGTGTCTCTTAAAGGAATATCTGGGGTCTTGATATTACCATTATAATACATGGTTGAGAAAAGCATACTATATTTTCCCAACACGGTGAGCAGATCCTTCAGACAAGGATTATTGTGTTCTGTATTAACAGAAGAAAGAATTACAGAAACACTGCAGGATTTAGAATGAGAGCTGTAGCCCTACAGGGGGAATAATGGAAAAGGAGACTGGCTCTGTGGTGTGATGGATAAGACCACCAGCTAGAAAGAGCAGTATTCCAGATTTTGCTTCCCTGAAATGTCATTGGACAGATATCAAAAGAAAACAGAAATATGTAAGAGTAAGGAAATGCCTGCAGTTTCCCAGCATGTGCAAATAAGTAGTAATTTAGTTGAAATCAATGGATTTACACAAATTACATTCATGGATGATAAAAGTAGAAGAAAATATCATGGTTTTGCCAAGTGTATGTTTTTATTCTCTTCCTCAGATGATGATGTTTCAGAATGTCTTAAACTTCTGTGGAAAAAAGAAATACACTTGTCTGAGTCTGATGATAGTTCAAGCACATACACTCTACTTGATCTAGAAAATTTTTCTTTATTGACTTTGGAAGTATTTGTAACAAGGTTGAGAATGGCTTACAAAAACCCAAACAACCATATCATAAACCAGGAATGTTACTGTATGTTAAATACTGTAGGATGTGTTATCACATGACAAGCTATTCTGGGTTGTATAATTAAGACACAAGTAAAAGGTTCACTAAGACAATTTGTATCTCTATATGTGTCATTTGCAATATGGATTAATGTTCCTCTGTCAAAATGAAGATTATTGTTTTCTCTCCCGTTATTCCATATTTAAGGTTAAAACATATTAGCTTCACTTTTAGATAAGATGTTTCAAGCAATTTAGAAGATCTTTTCCCAGATAAAATTCCCGCTATTATGGAAAGGGCACAGTTTTCTAAATAGACAATAAGACAGAACTTCAAGTTTGCTTATCCCTTTTTTAGTATATATGAATGTTTGAACAATTTAAGAGCTTAGAAGAGACGAAAACCTCACCAAAAACCTTGAAGAGGATGTGTGCCCCAGTTGTACTTGCAACTAATGAGAACAATGAGATGGAGGTTATTCTCAACAGCCACACCGAGAACTTTAAACACAGTTTAAGCATCAGTTATCAGACAGGTATTTCTGACATGACTCTACAACTAATTTCATAATGCAGTCCCCAAGGCTGTGTAATTAGATCCTCAGGTGGCAAGGGTAGTGTGCTCCAATGACATGAAAATACTTGCTGCTAATGTACATTATTTTAAAATCTGACAGTCAACCAAACTTCAAAATATCTTCAAGGACGTCAAGACTGTAAGATGAGATTTTGTGTGCAAGATATGTCAGAGCTCTAAAAGCTTCCTTGAAGAAAATACATGTATTTTTTAGTTGGAAACATGGATAGTATTTGTGCCATTTGCTTTTTTTTGTGCATGTGTGGACTAGGATTCCCAGGAACAGCTGATAAGAAAAATAAAATACTGATGTTGCTTCTTACATAATCAAAAGCAAAGCAAAACACACAAGAACATCCGTACTTTGCTAATTAGAAAAATAAAACATTTAAAGACAGATAAACGTTAAGAAATAAATATTCTTAAAGGTACCAGGAAAAACTCCATTTAGGATAAAACCTCCACAGCTGAAAACTAAGATTTTATTATAATTTTCACTTACTGAAGAGGCAAAACAATCCACATTATATATAGCCCAAGTGAATGTTTATATTAAGCCTACAGAGTGTAAAATAAGGATATCCTTCAGCTTTGTGTATTATGTTATCTAAAATCACTTACTATATCAGCTCCCATAGACAAGATTTAGGCTGTTCACTAGACAGAGAAACTCAGCATCACCTTGTTTATCAAACAACAGTTGAGTGAGATTTTGAAAATCAGCATTGTGGATTTTTCACCTACAATGACAACTAGGGGCTTTATCTGCTTTTGGAGATCTTGCTCCTCAGAATCATAGAATCATAGAATGCATTGGGTTGGAAGGGACCTTTAAAGATCATCTAGTCCAACCCCCCTGCAGTAAGCAGGGACAGTGTTACTAGATCAGATTGCTCAGAGCCCCAGCAAGCCTGACCTTGAATATCTCCAGGGATGGGGCCTCCACTACTGCTCTGGACAACCCATTCCAGTGATCTACCACCCTTGTATTGAATAACTTATTCCTAATATCCAACATAAATCTACCCTTTTGTAGTTAAAACCATAACCCCTCATCCTATTGCTACATGACCTTGCAAACAATTCTTCCCCAGATTTCTTATAGGCACCTTTCAGGTATTGGAAGGTCACTATAAGGTCCCTCCAGAACCTTCTCTTCTCCAGGTTGAACAACCCCAACTCTCTCAGCCTATCTTTGTAAGAGAGGTGTTCCAGCCCTTTGATCATCTTTGTAGCCCTCCTCTGGACCCACTCCAGCACTTCAATAGCCTTTTTGTGTGAAGGACTCCAAAGCTGGAAGCAGTACTCCAGGTGAGGTCTCAGTAGAGCAGAGTAGAGGGGCAGAATCACCTCCCTTGATCTGCTGGCCACGCTTCTTTTGATGCAGCACAGGATGCAGTTGGCCTTCTGGGCTGCAGATGCACATTGGTGGCTCATGTCCAGCCTTTGATCTACTAGTACCCTCAAGTCCTTCTCCTCAGGGCTGCTTTCCAGCACATCATCTCCTAACCTGTACTGGTAATGAGGATTGTGCAAACCAATGTGCAGGAGTCTGCACTTGGCCTTGTTGAACCCCATGACGTTCACTTGGGCCCACTTCTCCAGCTTGTCCAGGTCCCTCTGGATGGCTTCCCTTCCCTCTGGCACATTAACCTTACCACCCAGCTTGGTATCATCAGTGAACTTGCTGAGGGTGCACTCAGTCCCCCTGTTAATATAATTAATGAAGATATGAAATGGCACTGGTCCCAGTGCAGAGCCTGAAGGGACACCACTTGTCACCATCTTCCATCTGGGCATCGAGTCATTGATCACTACTCTCTGGATGCGACCATCCAGCCAATTCCTTATCCACTGAACAGTCCACCTATCAAATCCATACCTCACCAATTTAGAGAGAAAGATCTTGTGGGGGATCAGGTCAAAGGACTTGCAGAAATCCAGATAGATGACACCCACAGCTCATCCCTTGTTTACTGATGCAGTTACGCTATTGTAGAAAGCCACTATGTTGGTCACACAGGACTTGCCCCTAGTAAAGCCATGCTGACTGTCTCAAATCACCTCCCTCTCCTCCATGTGTGTCAGCATAGCTTCTAGGAAGATCTGTTCCATGATCTTTCAAGGCACAGAGGTGAGGCTGACAGGTCAGTAGTTCTCAGGGTCTTCCTTTCTACCCTTTTTAGAAATGGATGTGATGTTTCCCTTCTTCCAGTCACTAGGGACTTCACCTGACTGCCATGACTTTTCAAATATCATGGAGAGTGGCTTGGCAACTACATCAGCCAATTTCTTCAGGATTCTGGGATGCGTCTTATCAGGTCCCATATAAAGGTTCCTCATATGGTCCATCCACTAACACTTATCCATTAACATGTATAGAAATCCTTCTAATTTCACAATTTAATTTCAAAATCAATTCACATACTGTGAGTAGATTATCTGTGTTTAAATATGTATATGGACATATTTCTTCTCTAAGAGGCACTGATAAATAATATTGCATTCTCAACCATAATATGAGAACTAAATATCCCTGGTCCATAAGGCAACTCCAATAAGAAAAAGTCTTATGTTGGCTCAGAGGAGATTACAGTCTGTTGTTGTATTTCTCAGCTTTTTTCATTTTTTATCTGTGAGTCTTTTTTTTCAAGTATAGAATTTTCTCTTTTCCACAGTCTAATGACATTTTGTCATCTCTGCATAACAATGTAGTGAAGTGCAGTGCAGATTCTGATTTATTTAAATAAATTCAAGATTGCTTTATGAAGCTGTTGCTGTGACTTCACTATTCCTGCTCTCCTTTAAAATTACTCAAGAAATATTCTGTGGTAAATTATGTTGAATCAATAGCTTTTACAATGCAGTTTAACAATCCACACTGTATTTTTTTCCTCCAAGACAGAACAGAATATCTAAATATCCCCTTATAGACCACTTCAGATTTGAATTCCCACAGACTTCAACATTATTATTCATCATCTCCTGTTTTAAACTGCTTAGTAGAATTGTTCTTGCCATGCTCAGCTTGAGGAAATGATAAACTTCCTTATGGGGTAAAGCCTCTCTAGATACTAAATGAGTAGAATATTTTTGTAAGACATTTGAAGCATTTTGTGTAGATTGCTGATGAAATTGAGAAAATACATAAGTTATAAGCATTTGCTTTTTAGGGGTTTGGAGTCCGGGGAGTAAGCATCTAAACTATGAAATCAGCTGCATCCTTGGTATCACTACTATGTATCATTCATTGCACAGGCTTCTTCTTCTGCTTCATTAGATTGCAGGATTTTTCACCTAATAGTAAAAATAGTAAAGCATTTTATTAGCAGCATTAAAGGGGAAATGATTTAGTATCTTCATTAGTTTGAACTCGATTTTTTAATTGATTAGACTTCTAATAATTTCATCATAGTCAATATCTAAATATACTAAAATTATCCCAGAATATGAACAGAAAAAAAAAATATATTACTACTAGGGGAAAAAAATTGTGAAATTTGAACACCCAAAGAAAACTTCCTTAGCACTTTTTGAGCCAGAATCAATCACCTAAATCCATATTCAATCAACCGCCTTAATCCTTATTCTAGATCAGGCAGTGGTATAACACTTTGCTTCAAGTGAGTGTTGGTGCCGAGTAGAAAAACTGACCTGGGACTCTTACTATCTGGACCTGTCATTATTATTATTTTTTCCGTCCAGGATGCATCTGAAAGTAGAATCTTCTGCTTGAAATAAGGAAATTAAGAAATCATATATGCTTCAAGGGTGACCAAGATTCATAACATAAATAATCCAAATGCTAGTATAAGTTCTAGCTCTCTATCAAAATATAGGATATAAAATGTATACTTTGTCAAAAATATGATTTAAGTATATTTAAGTTGTATGCATAATAACATTCTCATATTACTAAAAATTTGAAAATCTCAAAAAAATTTTACAGAATGTACAGTGCGTTTATGTTTAGGATTTTGAATCTGCAGTATATTCTAGACAGCTGGCTAGACATCAGTAGCTATTAAAATATATTATCTATAAAAAATAAGTTGTTAGGCAAACTTTTAATTGGCATTTAAATTTTAAAAGAAAACTAAAATAACTTCCAGTTTCACTTTACATAAAAACTTTGATGTAACCTTTATAGTGCATTCTGTAATATTATTTTCCAGATGGCCAGAATAATATCAAAGATATAGGGTGTGAAGCTGTTTAGAGAATTATTTATTGCACCTGAGAAGATATGAGAGCAGGCAGCTGACATTTCCAATGTCATAATAAAATCTGGGGTTTTTTCCACAGTGTCACTTCACTAGGCTTTCATTTTTTTACACCACCTTTACCAACTTCTCAATTCTTTAAAAAGCAGAATCTGATACAAATTTTCTGCCCAGATCATCTGATGTTATCCTGAATTTCTGCAGTAATTTAACACTAGTCCCTGACATTTATTAACTTCTTGTTACTGATGCATTTGTTTAGTTTCTAGAAAATAGTTTTCACTTCTTTTAGTCTTCTACAGGAATGACAGTATTACTTTTGTTCTTTAAGCCACCTTGTTTCAAGCTTCTGTTAAGCTATTTCCACACTTGTAAATCATCTGTTTATGGAATAAAGAGCAGTATGGTATAAATGCTTTGATTTGGTAAAAAAGGCGGCAGTGAAACAAAGTATTACATTTCAAAGTCATGTTCATTTTAACATTTTTCTATGCAGTCTTTCATCTTCTTCATATTTTTGCAGTAATTGGTTGATCAAACTCCTCCAAGTTTCTTACAACTCAAACACTTTGAAAATCACAGACAGTTATGAGATGATTCTTCTCCCCTGACTTTAGACACCTAAAATCTAGATAGCTTAGAGAAATATGTTGGACTGTGCAAGCAACTGTAGGCTCTTTAATCTACTGAGAATAAAAAGGCTTCCATGCATAGATGCCATCCTGGCCACTTATTTTGGGAGGAAAAAAAAAATAAATCTTTTCTAGAGGTATGACTTTTCTTCACTTGCTAAGAATGCAACCTAATATTTCTAGCTGAAAAGGAAATGTCTGGCTTAGGATATCTAAAACAGCTCAATTCTTTCTCAAGTAATTTAGCCTTATGGTTGTGCTTTTCAACTCTTTGGCTTAATCTTTTGAAGTTTTATTTAAATTTCTGATAAGCTGTTCATCGCTGCAATTGATACATATTATGTGCAGCTGAGGTTTCCATATGTAACTTTTAGAGGTAAAACTGGTTAAAAAAATGTGAGAACACCTTCATTGTCAGTTTGATTTTTAAAAGCCTGTTTAGAACAAAAAAAAATTTGAATGATTGCTATATTTCTATGTTTTATTCAGTGAATTATTTTATCTGTCATTAGCAAAGGCATTTCTTAATTGATATCTTGTTTTCTTTGGTTCTAAATTTTCTTTATTTATTAAGTTTTATTTAATGTTTTAATAGATATACATAATACATAAAGTAGCAACATATGTAATTTGATAACAGCATAATCTGACTGATGATTAGTGAAGTTGTAGTTGTTAATCTGAGTTGTTAATGTCTGAAAACTTTTTGCACACCTATGTATTTGAAATTCTAGTACCAAGCAATAAGAATGTTAAGCACAAGAATTTAGGTGCAATTGGTACCAGTTGAACAGTAGATCTTAATTAATTTATCCTAACTAACCTTATGTTGTTTACTCTTGTGTTTGCTCTGGGACCTCATCACTTCTCCAATACCTGTTTGCAATAAGGGAGCATGGTAAAATTCTGTAAACTGCTTATTTTCTTTGCTGCCTTTTAATTTTTTCCTGAAATGCCTTAAACAGAAATGGCCTTTACATTAAAAAAAAACATTAGGAGACATATCTAAAGCAGCTCCTTTATTTCTGGCCTTGTGTTTCAGAACTCTGTCAAGAAAATCAAGATTATGTCAGCTAGTAATTAAAAGAAGCCAAGAATTGCTGAGTCATGGGAGACAGAGAGGTGGATGAAAAATAAAAGATCAAGAAAAGAAAATTAAGTTTAGAATTATTTCTGATTTTAACATCTAACTACTTTAGATCAGAAAATGAACAAAATTATTAGACAATGAATAAGGATTTTTTTCTGTGTGTACCTTGATCTAGATATTTCATTACTAGATATAATTAATTTACCTCAGCTTTTGTGAGATTCTTTATCTATGCTGTAAGGGAAATAATTTAGATGCACATGTTGGCACATCATTGTTTCCCAGTCTGTATCTTGGAGAGTATTAGTCTTCATTTGTTTTTAAGAAAAATTGATTTATTTTTATTTTTTTTAAAAATAAGAAATGGACAGTGAGGGTTTAGGGAGATACTGAATATGTGGGCAGCAAATCAGGAATCAAGGACCCAGAATCAGCTCATTAATCAAAAAACTAGATCTAATACTTTTAGTTAAAAGCAATGTCTCTTGAAGACTGGTAATATTAAAACTCATTTTTCAAGACCAACCAAGAAAGAACAAAGAACATGAATACCTAAGATGTTTTCATTTATATGTCATAAATAATTTGACCAAATCTCAGAGTTGTTTATTCAATTTTTTTTCATAGCCAAGATGGAGAATATTTTAGTCTAGTTCCCTTTAAAACACAAGAAAACAACAAGAACTCACTGTGCTTGCTTGAATAGTTGCACTGACTTGATGACTTCTAATATAAAGAAGTCAAAAGACCCAGCATACTTAAACTCCCGTGGGCGGGGGGACAAGAGTGACGGCGGCAGTTTAAGACCCAGCGTACCGCTATTTCTTTGACAGTCACCGAGGTGAAGGGCTCCAGAGCGGAGGATCATGCTGAGGAACCTTGGTGAAGTGACAAAACCGTGACTAAACCGACTAAACCGCAGGAGAAACAAAAACTAAGCGCCAAGACAAAAACCACAGGGAGAGAGAGGATGCCCCAGCCCACCCCTCGGAAAGAGAAATGTGAGCTCCTGAGGGAGGTCACTGCTGACTCACCGTGGGTGGGGACAAGAGAGATGGTTAATCCTCTCAGGTAGAAAAGCAGCCCCCAGGGAGCGCAAGCAACCCGGAGCACAGCGAACAGGATGTGGTAGGGCTGTTCACGCAGGGAAGGCGCTGAGGTTCGGCCACAGCCAGCAGTGATTTCCACCAGGCAGAAAGCCATGGCCTCTCTCAGCCATGTACCCACCAAGGCAGACGCAGCTTACCAGACAGAGCAATGGTGGGAGCATGCTGCCACTCAGGTGTTGAGCTGCAGGGTGTGCCCTGCTTTTATGTCGATGTCTGATGGCAGCAATGAGGCATGCCTGTGGGAGGTATGCCCAAGTAGAGGAGCTCCGTCTCATAGTGGTGGAGCTCAGGGAGGAGCTAAGTAGGCTGAGAACGATCAGGGAGTGTGAGGAGGAGATAGACCATTGAAGCCATATCCTCCCTTCCCTGAGGCAGGCCCAATGGGTAGACAAAGCTCATGAGAGGGAGGCAAAGGGCTCCCTAGCCCCTCTACGCCAGGCTAACCATAGCAAATGGGTGGACTTAGAGGATAGGGATCAACAAGAATAGAAACGAGTCTCTTCCCAGCACAACAGGCATGGCAGGGGTGGCCTCCCCCCCGCAACCG
>NW_010160085.1:0-1777 GCF_000695765.1 Mesitornis unicolor | reverse complement strand
CCTTGCAAAACAGGTATGATGTTCTGCAAGGGGAACCGAACAAAGAGCAAGAAGGCAACTTGCCTAGCTCGGAGGCACCGCCAAGGCTCAATCAGAGGAAGCCACGCATAAAAATGTCTTCAAGTCCCCCTTGTCATAGGGGACTCCCTACTGAAGGGAGTGGAAGGTCCTATTTTTAGACAAGACCCACTCCTCAGGGAAGTCTGCCTCCCAGGAGCCAGGGTCAAGGACATTCAGAAAAAACTCCCTATCCTAGTTAAACCCTCTGACTACTACCCGTTGGTGGTCTTTCAGGCGGGCAGTGAAGAGATTACAAGAAGTACTTTGAGAGCAATGAAGAGAAATTTCAAAGCCTTGAGACAACTAGTTAAGGGATCTGGAGCACAGGTAGTGTTCTTCTCTATCCCGCCAGTTGCAGGGAGATCTGAGGCTATAAACAAAATGAGCCAACAGATCAACGCTTGGCTCAGAGACTGGTGTCACAGTCAAGACTTTGGGTTTTTTTAATCATGGATCAATTTACACTTCACCAGCTTTGGTGACAAAAGATGGGGTACATCTATCTCAAAAGGGGAAAAGGTTCCTGGGGCAAGGGTTAGCAGGGCTCATAGACACTAGATTTGAAGGGGAGAGGGGGTGAAGTGGATATAACACAACTCACCAGCAAAGGACCTGTGGGTGGAGCACTGACATGTGTGGGATGGTGTGGTAGTGACACTGGACTACCGTCCCAGTGGAGGTAGGGGATGGAGTTCCATATAGTAACCAACGTGCAAGGGTTACTGATGGGTTAGTAACCATGGAAGTCTCTGAAAGTGGCCTGGCAGAAATTAGGACTTCTCCCTGTGAAAAGACCTTTAGCCCAACTGAAGTGTCTATACCAATGCATGCAGCATGGGCAATAAGCAGAAGGAACAAGAAGCTATTGTGCATCAGAATAACTACAGTGTAGTAGCTATCACAGAAACTTGATGGAATGATTCACACAACTGGAATGCTGCTATAGATGGGTATAAGCTTTTCAGAAGGGATGGGCAAGGAAGGAAAGGTGGTGGAGTGGCCATGTATGTTGGGGAATGCTATGACTCCCTAGAAATTAGCAATAGTGACAACAGAGTTGAGTGCCTATGGGTGAGAATCAAGGGGAAGGCCAACAAGTCAGATATCATGGTGGGAGTTTGTTATACACCACCTAACCAAGATGAAGAAGTAGACAAAATATTGCATAGGCAGCTGGGAGAAGCCTCACGATCACTTCCCCTTGTACTTGTAGGGGACTTGAACTTCCTGGATATCTGCTGGAAACACAGCAGAGAGGGAACAGTCCTGGAGGTTCCTGGAGTGTGTGGAAGATAGCTTCCTGTCACAGCTGGTGAAAGAACTGACAATGGAAGGTGCCCTGCTGGACCCGCTGTTTGCAAACAGAGAAGTTCTTGTGGGGGATGTAATGGTTGAAGTGTGTCTTGGACATAGCGATCATGAAATGATAGAGTTTTCAATCCTTGGAGAAGTAAGGAGGGGGGGCTAGCAGAACTGCCGCTTGGGACTTCTGGCCAGCAGACTTGGATCTGTTTGGGGAGTTGGTTGGCAGAATCCCCTGGGAGGCAATTCTGAAAGGCAAAGGAGTCACTCTTCAAGAAGAAACTCTTAAAGGCACAGTAACAGTCCGTCCCTATGTGTCAGAAAATGAGCCAGTGGGGAAGAAGACGGGCCTGAAAAAGAAGAGTTTATGATCTTTGGAAGGTGGGGAAGGCATCTCAGGAGGAGTACAGGGCTA
>NW_010160084.1:0-28851 GCF_000695765.1 Mesitornis unicolor | reverse complement strand
CAACCGAGCGATTCTGTGATTCTGTGAATGAACACACAGTTACAGGATGCTGAAAATCCCGCTGCTGTCTGAATCCAGCAGAAGGAAGATCAGTCTTTTCTGGTACAAAAATGGCAGTGACTATCCTGCCTGTGTGCTGCCTACCTGGTTTTGCTTCTGCATGGAAATGTGTCATATCTTCATAGTCCACCAATCCAACAAACTTTGACCTCACTTTCTCAGAAAGTTTTATCTCATGCCCTAAAAAATGAAATGTTCTTTAACATTAATATATTCAGCTGAGTTTAATAAGCAAAAATAAGTTTGAGACATACCAGAGAGAGAGAGACAGTTCAGTGGAATGACCTTTCCTCTTCCCAAAATTGTGGTATCATCAGTAATTGCTTGTTCCTTGAAAGAGGCAGCAGCTGGGCTGGAAAAGGTTGAGCTGCTGCAACTCTGCACCCTTCAATGAGATGTTGTGTGCATGCCACTGCAGGCCTTCAGGTCTGGCATGAAGGCCAGTGGAGCACACTTGTTTTGATAGACTCACTTGAAGTGTCTAGGTCTGAAAGCTAATTTTCCTGTTCTGTACATATGCAAATGTCAAGAGAGAACGTATTTAAAGACTCAAGTTAATTTTCCCATTTTGCTAGGAAAAAGGATGGGTGTGAAAATGAAGTGTAGAGTCCTGATGTCACATATGGAGAAGAAAAAAATCCCAGTTGCCAGGAAGCAAGAGCTGGGCTCAAGGAATGGAGACTCCTTATGAGAGCCTCTTTGGGGAGCTAATTGAGATTTTAGAATGGTGGCTGAGAGGCAGAGATGAGCAGGAATTACCATGCAGGGGTGGAGGAAGGTGGAAAGAAGCCTGTGGGATCATGATATATTGTGTCCTTTCAGGCTGCTAGACAAGAGAGAACAGTGCTGCTTCAGACATAAGGCTGGGCTGATAGGGTAATAGCTTGCTATAGTCAAACTGCAGAGTGGGATTATTATGGCTTTGGATAAGAGCTATTTATTATTAAGGTGAATGATCACTTTTATCATTTTGTTATGGAAAGAGTTTCACAATCAGAGCTAATCATGGGGCATTACTGTGCCCCTGTCTGCTTAAATGCTGAAATCCAGAGATAGATTGTGAGATGATTACAAAAATTGCCAGACTGTCATTTCCATATTTGAATATGGACTAAGCAAAAGTCATAACAACACATGTATTGCTGAGATACCCCAAGTAGAGGAAAACACTTGTGAAGTTTGCTTTCGGCCTCCAGAGAGGGAAACAAACAAGTTTGCTCACTGTTCTGTTTAGCTTTTCCAGCATACAAAGTTTCTGCAGTTTTGAGACTGTGCTGCTGTGCATCTTCTATGGTATATGGATGTCTGGGTCCTCTGATACTGACTTCTGCTGCCACTTGAAAATTTACTGAGGTTTCATCAGGGAAAGCTCAGAGACAGATTTCTCTCTGAATGTGCTTCAAGCAAGGAGTAACAAAAGCCCACCTCACATGCAGAGGAATGGAGAGTCAGATTTGAACTCCATGTTGCATGGCCAAAGAGATGAATTCAGGAGTCTCCAGAGCAGCAAGATGCTTTCCAAGAACACAGGCTTCCATCTTACTCACTCACATAGTGTTGGTGAAACCTTTTATGAGGCTTTCATAGGAGAAGTAGAAGTCTCAAGATCATGCCCTTATTCTATTTGATGGGGAAAGAAAAATCTGTATTAATTAAAAATTAAGCAGGTTCTGAGAAAACCAGCTGGATCAAGTCACACACACTCTAGGTGAATCCAGCATGGAGATCTGATCAGAAACAGAAGGGCCAGTCCATGGGAGACACTTTGCAATGACACATGGCTGACCCTACATTAAGATTTGAGAAGCCTAGAACATATTAAATAAATCCACGTCTACACCCTGATGCTCTCACTACTGATGAATGAGAGCAAAGAGAATAGCTGTTACCTGTACGCTCAGCATCACAAAAATGGCATGAAGGAAGCAGCTCTTTCTGTACTTTTTTCAAGGCTCATTTTCTTTCCTCGGGCACACCATGAAAATCGACCTACAAAGAATGAATATTCACCATAAACAATGTATTGTTTACCTCCTGCTGGAAGGTGCATCTTCAGCTTGATCTTGCAGAAAATGTCCATGTAATAGTGAACACAACAGAAATAAAAGGCAAGAGACTGTCTCAGGACTGGACAGAACAGAAAAATACTGATGACACTGGCCTGGCAAGTCAAGATTTGATTGAATTGTACAAATAATAAAACTGTGCAATAAGAATTCTACAACAAAATATTGTACTATTGTGCACAATATTAACAACATGCCAGACCAGAAGTACATGTGTTCACCAGTGCAATTTATTGAAATATTGTTTCTCTGCAATGACTGACTACTGCAGGAAAAAAGAGGTATCTTCTACTACAACTGTCGGAGTGTGTCAGGTACCTCATGCGAAGAAACTTTTCCTTGCCACCACCTTGTTTGTTGTGAGTCTGTTACCTCTGGCAGGTCCTACCTCAACATCTTTCCTGGTATTTTTCCATTTTTTACTAGGAATTTTACTCTTCTGGCCATAAAGCTCAGTATTTGCAGAATCTGGTTTTGTGCATAACAGACCCAGTTCTACTTTGAAAATATCACGTTTGCCAGGGGTTTTCCTGGACTGGTGGGTTTCAGCAGAAGTACATATACATGAAGTGCCTAAACAATGCTCATGTGGGTGTTCTTTGTACTCGAACACGGATAACCCCTGACCTATACTTAACCCATCAATTCATCGGTCATAAACCATTTATCTGCCACCAATGCAAAAATAGTTCTCTTCATAGATATTATACCAATGGGTGGAATGACACATGGATGAGATTAACTTTTATATGACTAAACATGCCTGACTTGGGAAGAGACGATTTTACAGAGAATGGAGGAGAGTCAGTGTCAGCCGGTGTGCCCAGATTTCAGACTGCTTTCTGAACAGAGGAGAAAAGCAACTCTAACGTCTTTGAACGTGTGTGCTAGCTAGATTAGATTTGCACTGATAGCTTTTGTTTCCATTCCTTTCTTTCTTGCCTAGTTTAATATGCATGGCTATATATGGAGAAAATGTGTCTCTGTGGTGGCATAGCAAAGATAACCTTGAAGAGTATAAATGAATGTATGTATTGATGGAGCAATTTGTGTTTTTATTGATTTCTTGCCGTGTCTCGCTGAATTCCTAGTATGTAGAACAGCCTGTAACTATTTTGTTATGAAGAATGCTACTGAATATATTTCCCCACACCAATTCTTAAGGGACATGGACAGTTTATACATGAAAATATGAAAGAAAGCATCTGGTATATATTGATTATTATTATTTATTGCTATAAGTAGGATTTAGGGTTTCAGCTACAGATACAAGATCTGAGATCAAAAGAGGGTGACATATTTTCTGTGCAGGAAGGCAGAGCTGACAAGATGAAATACCAAGGATTTAAGCCTAAAATATATAGCTTTTGCCACTGTTGAGAAAGTTGATGGTGAAAGGGTGACATGCATTCCTGAGAAGAAAGGATGTTTTTGTAGAGCAACTATTAATGTTGCCAAAATGCAAATGGATGGCTAGAAAAGGAGAGGCTGGGCTGGCTCTCCTCTGGGCTGGGGACCAGCTTGTGCAGTAGGTGTTATCTGAAGCAGGTGAAGTGAGGCATGGTGTCACTGGCGTGCAGGGCACTAGACTGAGATGAGGATGTGGGTCAGGTCCAGAGGCAGGTACCACCCTGGGCCCTGATCCCATACATGCTTCTGGACTGGAGATCCTTTGGTTTCTTTGAAACCAGTTATATTCACACATGCACACTGTGGCCTGTAATTGAGGGATATAGTTTGAATTGGTGATACAGTGGTTAGTAGCATTAAACTGAAGACCATGGATGTCAGTATGGGTATCCTGGTTGGATTTTCTTCCATTCATCTATATTTTGCAATCCCTCCTCCTATCATGCACCCTCCACCTACTCTGAGCAGAGAAGTAAAGCAGAGAAATGTGTTGAGCACTAACTCCCTTGCGGCCTTGCTGGGCTTTGAGCGGGCACTGCTCTCAGATTTGAATCAAGTCTCTGTTCAGCTCAAGGAGAGGAAACTGCACCTTTCTTGTCTGCTTGCTCATGAAGGAGATGAGCAGTGTATCCATCCTGCTGCACAGAAATTAGTGACATCAGAGACAACATGATGGGAAGAAGGCACCTTCATTTGATGCAGTATTTGCTTCCAGAAGGTGCCCAAAACGGATGCCTAAGAAAGCACAGAAATTACAGTGCACACCTAGCATAACACTTCCCTTCAAATACTGAAGGAGTTTCTAAGCTAGAGGTTGGATTTGAACCTATGTTTAATAGGCATCAATGGCACCATCCTCCCTGAATTTGTCTAATCTCTTCTGAGCATATTTAGGCTTTTGGCCTTTGTAACATCCTCTGGTATTAAAGACCACAATTTAATTATACTCTGTGAGAAAAAGTACTTCCTTTGATTCCTGTGTAGATCTGGACTTCTTAATTCTAAATGAGCATACATGGCAATTAATAAGGTTTTTAAAATGAACAAGGGAAGCCATGAGGTTCATCATATAGATCCGGTGTGTGAGGCTAAACACTGAAATGTGGGAGTGGACATTGCCTGAGCAACTAAAGCCCAGGACAGACAAAATAGAACAGTAGTACTGTACCAGACCTTGCTAGATTTGCAGGCTTCCTAGAAATAGATAGAATAATTATGTGAAAACATGATCATCATGAAAACATCAGAACAATGATTAATCATTATCAATGAAGTTGTGGGTCACCATGCAAGTAGCAAATGAAGATTGTTTTAGCATATAACCTTTCCATTCATCTACTTACCAAGACTTGTACTGCACAGTCTTCAAAATTTGTGTATAGCATGGAATTGTACCATTATATGGTGATAGAATATGTTCCTCTTTGTTCTCACCCCTTTGTTACTGTTTCTTTCCATATATCTGAAGGGGCAGGCAACTGTGGAATAATTACTAGAGATGGCTTGGAAGGCATTGATTGCACATTAAGCAAAGGCATACAGTACAAGAAGGTGGTGGTACCAGGGTGGTACCAGGGTACCAGGGTGGAGTGCAGTTGGCGTGCAACTAATCCATTCACAGTGGTTCTCTGAGCAGCATGACCTGCAATCTTGGAAACAGCATGGAAGGTGGAAGGGAGTGGAGACACCACGGCCAACTTCTGTTGCAACAGTACAGAGTCGGGAACATAATGGTACTATGGAACTGATGAAGCTGTACTTTTACTACCCTGGGCCAATGGTCTGTCGAAAAAATGACAAAATGCTGTCCTTTGTGTAAACTTTGCTCATTATAATGCCATTATAATACCAAAACACGCCTCCATCCTGAAGGCAGGCCGCCTCCAAGGTGTGACCACCCCTCACTGAGGCTGCACATTGAACTTTCTTAAGTTTATAACTTCAAATCGAAGCAAGAGAATTTTACACCAATCATAACAAAGATAGCATGACTAGAGTCACTCAAGCTCCACCTGTCCAGGTAAAAATAGTATAAATATAGTATGAGAGAGAGGGGATGTTGGGGAAGACATCATTGTTAGAGAAGTCACACATAGTGGACCATTCCTGACTCCTAGTGTTACTGATAAAGGAAAAATAAATGTAAAAAAGAAATCTCTTTTAGAAATGTTAAAGCTGCTAATGAACCTATGCATAACCCAGGCCCTATTTTAGTTACAGTTTGTTTTATGCACTAAAAGTACTTCTACTAAAAGGACATCTAATAAAAATACATCTAATAAAAGTACACCTATCTAAAAGTACATCTACTAAAGGTAAAACCAAATAACCAAACCAGTGATCACCAACAGTGCCTCATTCTATACAGTGAACCAAGGATTAAAAATTAATTGCTTTAAAGTTTACTGGAGCCTTAAATCTTTGTTATATGAAACAGGCTCCTCAGCTTTTCTAGCCAAGTGTTTGACCCAAGGGCACTGGAGGATCTCTCCTTTTTAAGTCTGAGGTCTGTGGGTGGCTACAGAGCCACCCCAGACCCAATTTCTGTAAACACTGTGCATGATCGGGAGTAGGAGGAGTTATTTTAATTAGCTACAGGAAATTGTACACATATGCATGTAAGTATACTTTATACTGTGTAAACAGACCAGGCAAGGTGTGTGATGTTGGTGAAAATATTCCCCTTCGCACCCGGCCGTAATAAAGAAGTGTCTGCTTATCTGCATCACATTGGTGTTGATAAGTTCTTTTCATCCCGTTATTTTTTTGTTTTGCTGACACTAGGACCTGTCAACGGGCTGAGCCTCTCTTTCCCCCCACCGGGACACCTTTGGGTAAGATTTGACCACTCGACTATACCGAGTGCATCCCCAGGAAAACTTAGAAATCTCTATATAGAGCTGCTTTTCACCGTGCACATTTATCTCCTAACACCTGCACGTGCTTTGCAGACAGTATATTTATCATTGGCAATCCAAAATAACCTGTATTCTGTTGCTTCAATAAACTGCATTTTCGTTAAGCTGGTTGTAGAATCTTCCTCGGGTGCTAACTTTCTAAGTAAGGTGGTGAGAGTCTGTGCATCTCGATTACAGTGAAGGTGCAGTGCACTATTGGTGAACCTGCAATTATGCTGGACTAATAGTGCTGAACTGGCTACCACTCAGAATCTAAGCCTAGCCACATCCAGCCTCTCTAATATCGGAGGACAAGCTGGAACGCAAGGGGGTTTATTTTCTGCCAAATTGCTCCACCTCTTAATGCAAGAGCAACTCAGGACGACTACAAGAATGAAGAGAGTTCATGCAGAGAGAAAATCACAAGGGCTAAATCCCACCTAGAAATTAAATTGGTTAATTCTGAGAAAGATAATAAAAAGTGTTTCTATAAATATATTAAAAAACAAAAGGATGGCCAAGGAGAATCTCCATCATTTACAGATGCAGAGGGAACCATAGTGACAAAGTATGAGGATAAGGCTGAGGTACTTAATGCCCTCTTTGTCTCTGTCTTTACTAGTAAGGTCAGCTATTCTGTCGGTACCCAGCCCTGTGAGCCAGAAGACAGGGATGGGGAGCAGAACAAAGCTCCCATGATCCAAGAGGGAATGGTTAGTTACCTGCTCTTCCAATTAATACACAAGTCTACGGGCTGGGACGGCATCCACTCAATGGTACTGAGGGAGGTGGTGGAGGTGCTCATCAAGCCCCTTGCCATCATCTATCAGCAGTCCTGCCTGAATAGGGAAGGTCCACTCAACTGGTTGTCAAATGTGACACCCATTTACAAGAAGGGCTGGAGGGAAGATCCAGAGAACTACAGGCCTGTCAGTTTGACCTCAGTGCCAGGGAATGTCATGGAGGAGATCAAGACAACCAGAAGATAAGGCCCAGTCAACATGAGTTTATGAAAAGCGGATCATGCTTGACCAACTTGATTTCCTTCTATGACAAGGTGGCCTTCCTAGTGGATGAGAGAAAGGCTGTGAATGTAGTGTACCTCAACTTTAGTGAAGCTTTTGACACCATTTTCCACAGCATTCTGCTGGAGAAACTGGCTGCCCATGGCCTGGACAGACATACTCTGATGGGTAAAATACTGGCTGGATGGCTGGAGCCAAAGAGTGAATGGAGTTAAATCCAGTTGGAGGCTAATCACAAGTGGTGTTACCCAGGGCTCAGTGTTGGGGGCAGTTCTGTTTAACATCCGAATCTATTGACCTTCAAGACACCATTTCTTCATTAACACTGCTACTGACGGGAGAGGTGATGCTAGGGAGCTGGGGACAAGAAGTTCCCACACAGCCCACTATAGAGCTAGTTGTCTTTAGTGGGAGCTGTGCACAGATTCCTGTTTCTGTGGGGAATTCCACTGGAATTTCATTTCTATGGAAGACACAGAACCTCAACATTTCTTGTAGATCAAGATAGCCAAATGTTTTGATTGGTATGATGTACATTTACACTTTTATTTTTAATTTAAAATTTCTGAACTAAATAACTTGAGGATAGAATTAAATTATTCTAAACCAAATATGTTGCAACAGATGTTATAACTTTTTGAAAATGTTTTATTAACTGAAACGAAATGTTATTGAAAAATCTTTCTGTTAGACATTTTGGTATTGAGTTACGGAATTTTTCTGATTGAAGCATTTTCTGATGGAAGATTTTAAGCACATTCTATATTTGTGTTGCATGTACTTTTGTAGCATTTCTAATTAATTTCTATAATTTCAAAACAAATAAAAAAGGTTAAAGGCGAACTCTTTCTGGGCCTGAGAACATTTAGTAAGAATAGACAGTGCAAACCCAGAAAGTATTTTTAAAATGGCCTGTACACTTCTACTGTTTCACACTGAAGAGTAATTGCTATTGTAAGCTACCAGCCTTACTTTATACAGTGTTCAGATGTTACAGGGCTTTTTTATGCTGACAATATTGTAAAAAAAAAAAATCTCCTGGACCATTTGTACCATTTGCTTTTAACCATAGCAGAGAGTTTCCTGTTTTCATACATCTCTCTTTGGAAGGAGGAGAGTGTTTTGGTGACAAAGGAGCACTCAAAAGACATCAACGCTGCCAAGGAAGAAATATAAAGCAGCAATCTGAGGATCTTGAGGGCACTGTGCAGACTATTAAACTAATGGAACAGCTGTTGCTGATAGAGGGGGAAAGTTTTCAGGGCTTTGAGAAACTCTTTTAACTACTTTCTAGGTTTGGTAGTATTGTTGCAGATGCTCAAATTCAGATGCTAATTATTCAGCAACTGAATGTAGTGAATATTTTTTGTGAAAACAACTGAAGATTTGTGGGGAGTGTATTATCCAACAGGATGATGCTAAAAGCTATTTAATGGTCACTCAGAAAGTGATGCCATCTTCTTCCAGACCACCAGGTTGTCCATTTAGGGCTATCAGCTGGAACTTTCATCTCAAGGTCCTTCCTGTTGCTAAGAACATGTATAAGTTTCTCAAAAAGGTGGAGCAGAGACCATTGTTTCTCTTTGTAGGTTTCATGGTCCCTAGAACATGAAAATCAGTCAGAGGATCTGCTTGGTCTTCAGCAGTGGTCTGTGGTTGGAGTGAGGCCTGGAACAAGAGCCCCATTCAGCCTGAATCCACAGCTCCAGTTTAGCAAGACTGACCTAACTGCGAGGCTGTTGGTTACAGACTTCTCTCTCTCTGACTGTAGTGTAAAAAACCACTATCAACTGCTCTGAGGGGCTGATTCTGACAGCTGAGGTATTCTCAGAGCCGAGTGGACAGGTGTGTAGGGAGAAAAGTGACTACTTTCTGGTTGTTGGTTGTTCTTGATATATGCTGAACTGGAGGGTTCATCAGAGCTTCCCCAAGAGCTGCATTTCATTTGACTAGCTGCATACTGGGGATTCTTTGGGTTTTAGCGGGCTTTTGGCATTTAAGACCATATTTGTTCACAATAGCAATTTTGGAGTGGCTTGGGAAAACCAAAACCTCAAAGTGCTCTCTCTTTGATCATCAGTGTTTCTGGGCATGTGTAAAATTGAATAATGAAATGTGAAGGGTTTGTGGGTTTTAATAGCTCCCATAATCTCTTTCTGAGAGATACTGCTCAACCTGTATCCTGAACACTACTGAGATCCTGTGCTTCCATCTGAAGTATCCACTATAGGGACTTGTTTTAAGGGTTTTGCAATTTGGGCACAGACAACCATGACAATAGAAATGGTATAAAATCTTCACTTATTTCTACATACATACATCCTCATGGATTACCGTGGGGTCAGAATCCCATCAGTCTGGATCTTGTATGAATCCACAAAGTAAGAGCAGTTTTAGATTTCCAGGCTGAGAATGAAGTTCCTGAAGCAAAAGTCTGATCTTCACTGTAAATGCCTGGGACATTCCCTACTGAATTTACCAGAAAATTCGGGAATCATAGGATTGGACTTCTTTTTTTTTTCATTTTTTTTTCAAATGATAACCAAGAACTTTTACAAAAAAGCATACATCCAAAAACAGTGCATAAATGACTGTGGGTAACACAGAAAATTAAGAACTGAAGGGCTGTATTTATATTAATTCTGCTATTTTGCTAACAATTATATGGTAACAAAATGCTAAACTAATAGTGCCAAACACAAAAGAAAAAAAGTCAATACTTATTATATTCAGACTCAGAATGGTCAGGCAGATATGACCACTTTTTGGCACATTTGCCACTATTGCCTTCTCCCCTCCTGTTAGCAGCTGTCTGGTGAAACCTGATGAGTGGACACAAAGGTACAAATCCATCCAGGATTTGTCCATCCATCCATCCAACTTCAGAGGAATGACTCGAGGGACATATTCAGTCCATTATGGAGAGCAGGGAAAGCAGGCTGGTTGGCATCTCTCCAATGTTAGGAAATTGTATTTAAAGATAACGAAATTACTTTTTGCACCCCCCAAAATGTATGCACAGCAGTGCACACTGTATTTTCAGGAATATGATTTCCTTTAAAAGATAAGCTGCTTGGATATATTTTTTATTCTACTGCTTTATTTATGGATTTATAGACTGATGGGAAGTTCCTCTTGGTGGGGGAAGTTTTTTGTTTTGTTTGCATCTGCTCTAGGAATGAACTGATCTTATTTATAACGAGAAAGATGGAATCTATAGGTGTTCAATTAACCTAAAGTAAAATGTGAAAGCCGGTGTCATTACAAAGGTCAGGAAGATCTCTTCAGGTTGCACCTTGCCTTGAGAAACTCAGAAATATCAGCAGATCTACAGGTGACACTGCTAATATCAATCCTAAAACAAATCCTCTTACTTGGAATCAAATATACTTGTTTATAAATAAGCTCCCCAAGGTTTCTCAACTTTAATATTTATAAAATTGGCTCCCTGGAAGGCCAACGAGCCAGAGCAAGAGCACTCCTTGTTGCTCTGTTTGCTCAGTGGTTTGCATAGAGATGTCCAGGTTATGACCAAGCCACTGAAGCACTACAGCAATGAAGAGCATTGCCCCATTCCTTGCTCAAACCTGTGCTTGTCTCTTCTTTTTTAGATCTAATTTCTCCATATAACAGCTATGGGCTTGAAGAAACTGACATATTGAAGCTTGCCAAACGTAAGATAGATTGACTAAGATAGAAAAGGTTGCTACATCTGAGAGGATGTATCTTCAAGTCTTTTAAAGGCAATCTCTGAGTGAACTGAAAATAGGATCTGAAGCCAGATGGTTGCTCTGCTGAAGTGTGGTGGTGTTTTGTGACCCTGTTTCACGCAGGATGCTGTCATGTGTCCTACACTTCAAAGTGACAAAAAAAAGGGGAGGTCACAAATGGCCACAGTACCACAGCTTTCCTTTTCACACAGTTTTTCTGAAGAGGTATGTGGTAGATAGCACTACTGATCATTTAACCAGCTGTACATAATCCATTTGTACCAAGGCAGTCTGTGTTGTATTATGTCTCTGAGAACTGAGAGTGTCTTTGGCAAGCAAAATAGAGGTTTCTTTTAAATCTTACTTGTAAGTTAAATGATGCTGCATTATGTCTGGGTTATATTAGTGCTCACCTTTGGGTATGATGCTTTAAATCTAAATCTTTGTTTATCAGATCCATACTAGACTAATTACCATCACTGTCTTTCTTGTGGTTGTGAGTCAAACGTGGACATTTATTGCAGTAAGAAGAGTTACGAGCATTCTCTCACCATTACCTATAGGTCATGCACTGCTATCTGGAAATAGCTCACACTATTCCTAAAGGCTTTAAGGTCTTCCTTGAGCAGCTTTATGACCCCTGGAGCAGCTGCTCTAGGTCCTCCTTCTCCCCTCTGTGCGCAGCTGGTGGCTTTTGTCATGTTTTACCAATGCGATGAGCAACCCAGTTATGCGGCGAGTAATGGGCTGCTTGGGTTCCGGGTAAGTGAGGAAACGAGCACCTGCCCGGGGGTGCTCAGCCGGGAGACGTGGTGGGACGCACTCAAAGGGCGATGACCAGCTTGGGTTGTAGTGACATCGAGTACCCCAGCGCACCTCGGCGCGGACATGGGCGCTGTTCCTGGCGCTACCAGTAGAGGGCGCGCTCGGATGCCGTTTAAATCTGTGCTCAGCGCGCCGGGTCTCCTGGGCACGGGAGACAGCGGGTGCGACTCTTTTAAGACAGTGATTTTAGCGGATCTTGTATGTGTCTGAACACAAATCGTGCTTGCTGATGAAAGCTGTGAACAGAAGCATCAGACTTCCCGGAAAAAAAGTCATCAGGTGTGTCGGAAGGGATTTTTTTTTCTCATTAAGGACCGTTTTTTTGATTAAAGTACAAAGCTCTTGAAACAATTGTAGGATTACTGTTGCAATTACTGTACATGGGGAAATGTGTATTTCCACATTTCATGTGTATTTCCATAAGCTCTTCATTTCAAGAAGTAACTGGTACCAAAGGTCGAAGAAAAGGAGACAGTGTCTCATGTGGGATGCCCGTGGTGGGGCTCGGGATGGATCTGACATGCTTCCTCCTGCTCTCCTCCTTCTCCCCTGTGCTTTAACTAAAGCTAATTAAAAAGACTTTCGTATGCTTTGAAAAGCTTTGAGCACTGCTTGAAATGGAGATGCTGGGTGCCCTCATCTTTATATTAAATCAAAGGAGATGTGGGTGAAATAAAGCCTCAAAGAAGGCTCAGTACTTCATGAGATCTTATGAAAAGTACAGTTTTCTGAATTAATATGTCAAATGAGATAATTTAGATTTCAGACAGGATTTTTTTTCATGGTTCTCTATACCAGATAACTTTTGATGATGGAGATATGGGTAAGGTATGTTGTACTTTCCAAAACCAATACTTTTTCACTGCATTAATGCCTTTGGGGCAGATCTCACTGAAAAGTCGTCCTGTCTGTCATCTAACAGTGTATGGAATCTGCCTCAAATAAATATGGATGCTCCTGTCCTAATTATGAATTCAAAGTATGCCTAAGTAGTAATCTGGCTTTCTGAAAATAAGATAATATCAAGAAAGCATCAGTGGCTTTCATTTATTCAGACTGCAAACAATCCCGTAAACTCCTTTAAATGTTTGGGATGTGTCAATGTTTTCCTGAATCTTCCAGTTGTGTTTTTTTCAGGGCACGACTCATATTTGTTTGCAGAGGCTGGTAGGGAAGACAGTGTGCTCTGACAAGCTGCAGGCACAGGCTGCTTCAGCAGATTCCAGGGATTTGCTCTCCCTGTTTATTCCAAAAATAAGTGCATCTCCTCCTAATAAATGTTGGATGCAAATATGGCTCAGTCACTTCTACACAAGGTTCTAATTCATTCATTTAAAAATGTTCATTTTGTAGTGTATGCAGATTTGCATATGTAATTCAGCAAAGGCAGGAGCAATCTTTTATTCTCATCACTTCTGACATTATAATCAATGATTTATGTCTTATTCTTACATTTATTAGCCCTCCCTCAGAATGCTAAGGCAGACTATTACGCGTTGATATTTCTGTACATTTATAAAGCTCATTAAGACTTGTTGACAGAAGGATGGTCAAAGTGCAGGAACAGGGGGCAGGCATTTGGGGGCTTGTGCTTTACCTTCTCTACAGTCTAGTTGTGCTCAGTTGATAAACAACTTCCCTGTGTCACTGTCATTCCATCTGTACGACAGAAATAGCATTGCCCGAACTCAGAGGTGTGACTAATTGTAGTTTTTAAAGCTTTTTGAACTTCCTGGCTGGAAGCTGCTAAATAAATATTCTTCCAGTCACAAAGAAAGTTAAGAAGGTATAGTCCTATGTAACGGAGATATCAGCCATTACTTCTAGTTTTTGTCTGCATTCAAAGGTGGCTGCAGAAACAGCATCCTCTTCTTTTAGAGACTGTCTCTTGTAGGTATTCACAGTCACACGCTCACTGACTTTTTGACAAAATCCAGCTTTTACTGCTATTTCCTTCTTCTGACTTTGTTGGCTTTCCAGATCTGAGAGACTAAACTGGATTTTATTCCCTCCTAGGCACCATCAACAGAATAATTTATCTAGTCTCAGTGCCCGTCAGTCACTCCTCTGTGAACCCTTGGAGGGCAGTTGAGTTACGAGGATGATTGGGAATGGCCAAATTGTAAGGCACAGAATTACAGAGGAGCCATTTTAAAGGCCTGATTTAACCTACCAAGACCTTTATGGCTGGGATTAATGTATGAACAGAAAGAAATTTGCTGGGATCTCAGATCCCATTTTGAGTCTGAATAAGGCCTCAATATTTAGAAGAGTTACATGTGATGAGAGCAAATAACAAGTGATTTTTCAAAAGTATAATTTTGACTTAAAGAGTGAAATATGGCTCTGCAAGTTTTTGAGAGATTTACCAACATGATTTTTGGAAATGTGTTTGTATTCCTATATGCAAAAAGGCAGCCCTGCACCCTGCAGGAATCCAGTTCCAGTTTTCAGAAGTGTAAATCCATTGATAGTACCTGTTAATAGCAAAATCCCAAGCATATTTACTTTTAGAAAAGAGAACTATAAACGTAGACTTTGTACATGGGTAAATGTCACACCATATTCTCAAAGAACATTGGCATATGTGAGAAACCTGCGCTTTATTCAGTGCAGCCATCACATGCAGCTGAAGTACATGGTGGACATGCAAAAAGAAAATTTCTGGAGGACATCTGAAGTCCCAGTTCAAACTCTTTTCAACAGGGTAGTTTATGGATTGCTTATGCTGCACACTCCAGTCTGCATCCTATGCTCAAGTAAATCCGTGCACCTGCAGCTATTGACTGATTGGCCCAAAGGAAGGATGACAGCCACAAGACAGCTAGAATTACAACTAGATATTTCCATGATAAGAAAGTCCCACCTGAAATCTCATTCTACTTGGGTATTTTTAGGAGTCCTATGACTGTCAAATACAACCAGCTAAACCTGATGCCATGGTGTCAAGCCCAGACTAATGGGGATAAACGAGATAAACAACTTGTATTATGAGTTTCTTTCTAAGAACAAGAAGTAACTATAGTAGTACTTAGAAGCAGAATAATTTTTTTCATGTTCATGACATGATTCCAGAGACTGGAGCTCTAACAAAGTCACTGTCCATCCTCCTTGAAGCACAGTATCCCCTTCTGACAACTTCACCTTTAGCACCATCCACTGGTCCTGGATACTCACTGGATATGGGCTTTCTCCAGATGTAGGGTCTGGGCTACACTCCTGATTTCGGGTCTGGAAGGTCTGGGCACCAGAGCAGGGAGGTGACCCAGGCAGTCCCATGGCGAGGGCAGCCCCAGCCCTCCTCACCCTTCACTCCCCAGCCAGCAAATACAGCACTGCCTCTTCCTAACTACCAAATGCTCTGTCAGAGGAACCTTCCCCAGCACTTCTCAGGTTTTCCTCAGCCCATAATTAAATAAACAGCACTGCAAAACTGAATTAATAGTTAATATAGCAAATATAAACCTTAAAGGAAAAATATGCTGGAGGGATGGATACAGTCTGAAGAAAATATAGCAGAGGATTTATAGGACTATTAAACACAGAAAACAGAAAAAAACAACATATGAATGGGTTTCTTGGAAGCCCAAATATTCATTCTACTCGCTCTAGAAATAAGACTTTTTTCACGTGCTATAGAGAGACATTAATTCTCTTTGCTATGAGGACACAGTCCTACAGCTGGATCTCCACAGAGGAGAAGGCACAGGCAGTGCAGTGCTGCCACTGATAGTTAGCACTGCTGCTAACTTTTTTTTATAGTGCCTACCACTGTGTGGATGCCTCCAAAGATGTGCCCCAGGACAGAGCCAAGACGGCATCAAGGTGAGCATATGTTAGTGCAGTGAGACCAGCGTGGGATCTGACCCCTCCTGTGAGGTGGTCCCACTCATCTCCCTCACCCCATGGGATGCTGAAGACCCCATCACAGGCCGTGTTGGTTTGTGGAGAACCTTGTGAGAAAAAGACCTAATTAGGGCTGGGGACACTAGCAGTCTGAGGGATGAATGGGGCCAGACCTGAGCATGGACAGCGAGGACGCGTGTGGACCACTGAGTGCTTGGTTCTTACGCTGCAGGTTCTCCTCTCAGCTGGGAATTTGGCTACAAATCTAACATCATTTATAGTACTCTCCCTTTGCGGTCTGTCGTCCAGTGCCAGAAAGGTCCTGCAGAGCAAATACTGAACTTCTCTTAAATTTGAAACCAGCAAAAGGAAAGAGATTTGGACTACGAAAAGCATAAAGTGATTTCTGCTTCTGTATCAGGTAACAGCAAAATAGACACATTCTCAGTTAGGTACCCATGTTCTGAGTTTTTAATTGGATGATATATGGTGTCACTGAAAAGTTAACCTGGAACAGCAAGTTCTGTGCTACCGTCCCCTTGGCTGCTCTTACTGAGACATGAACCTCTTCAGCCACTTCAACATTTCATAAAAAGCTGCATTTTTGGAAGATTTGATATGTTTGCCAGTACCGGCCCTGGCAATTTATTTTCTGGTAGCAAGTGCTACTCATTCAGTGAACTTCAGAGTTTTCCTGTGTGGTTTTAAAAGTAATTTGGCCAGAGGTAAGAGCTGCAGACCTCATGGGCTGTAGCCAGCATTTGTTTGACATAAATCATAGTTTGCTTTAGGTTACATTTTCTTTGGAATGGAAAGCTAATTTGTATTGTTATGTTGGTCTGAGGGCATCAAATTAGACCATATTGTCACTGGTAATAAAAACAAGATCACAGACTGCTCAGGACATCGAGCCATAACTCTAAAGGTAGACATCAGATAAGTCAGTCAAAGCTTCACCCTTCATGAACTATCTATTCATACATCACCCGTGATACACAAAGGGCCTCATCTCCACAGCTTTAGCCCCAGAAGGTTTTTTTATTCTTAAAAATATAATCTGTGCACAAGACAATATTGGAAATTTTATATCAGCAACTAATATATTACTGAATCAGTCCATAAGGATCTCCTGGGATATTTGAGTTTATTTTGTAATTGTACCACTCATTCACTGAAGTAATACCTTTCACATCAACCCTTAATATTAAATCCAAGCTAAAGAAGCAATTGTGCTTCCAGTTTTCAATAGTAAGATGAAATAAGTTTAATTATTCAGTAAAACTTTTTGTGGACAATTGACCTCTGTCATCATTGTATCCCATGCTAGCAGAAAAATTTTTTAAAATTAAAAGTTTCTTTGCTAATTTATGGCCTCTCTTTTTAAATTTTTCATGCTGCACTTCACAGCACTGTAAAATAATTACAAGAAACAAGACAGCGGTCTCATTTCTAAATGTCAGGAGGATGTTTCTTCTGTTCTTAGACCAGGCATTACCAAAACGCCACTGGTGACCACGGCTGGTGGACTCCCAGTCCTGGGGTCCCAAAGCTTTCTTCCTTTTCTTTAACATGAAAATAACCCTGTCAAAAAAAGCTATCTCTAACAGATAATACAGGATATGGATCCAGATTTTTTTTTCTCCTTACACTGACTTTGCTGAGGAATTAAAATTTAGAAAGAGTAAAGACATCTCTGCCCTCCAAATGTAGTTATCTTCACAAATGAAAAGGTTGTGCCACCATGTTGCAATGCATTTCCCTCCTAATTTGGTTATTTTTTTTGTTATTGTCAAGCTTTAATAGGTCTGGCTGTATTGATTTTGATGGAATTAATGACCCCAGAGAATCAAAGTTGTTAAAATGACTCTGGTTTTGTACAGTGTTAAATAGTAAAACAAAGGACAAGATTTCAGATCCAGCAACTTCAGCCTCCTTACTTTAATGATTTTTTTAATGTTGTAAAGAAGGAAATATGAAGTAAAGCATTTGAAGTGTTACTTACTAAACCTTTTGTTCTAATGCCATTCCTTATAAATGTTTTCCACAAATTAAAAGAAATAAGAAAATTCCACTGTTTCACATTTTCTTTGTATCCCTTCTTCAACAAGAAAGATAAAAGAGAAGAGAGAGAGAAAAAAGCCTTGAGCATCAAGAAGCTGTTTTGTGTGCCACCACTGGCGTATCTTATTTTTTTCTTGGTGGACAAATAAGTAACCTACAGACTAGGAAGGAGAGGCAGTAGGGACAAAGTGCAAATAGTACTGACTCCAACACGCATCCTGGGGAAAAGCAGGTGCTCCTGGCAGCTACTCTCGACTCCATCATGGTTGCAAGGATGTACACTTATACCACACCTTTACCAGCAGCGGCACCCACACCAGCTGATAGTCTGGCTTCAGAGCAACCCAAAGGCCAGGGAACCTTGGGTCCACATTGCCCACGGGTGCTCCAGGCACTCCCATGGGTCCCAGCCTCAGCCGTGGCTCCACTGGGAAGGATGCGTTTCTGAATGCACCAGTAGCACACCCAAACGCATGGCTCTGGGCTGCGAACACAAGTGCAAGGGAAAATCGCAGCATACAGACATACCTCAGGAACAATCAGCCCCTCTGAGGCTTGGTGAGCTTGTACCATAAGTCAAGCTGCTTATGGTATTGCTTGTAGCTGCACTTCCATTCACATCAGTGGCAGCTTTATCTCTTCCTTGGGTGGAAATTTTTTTCCCTGCAACATTGTCTAGTAGTTATTGGGTTTTTTGGTTTGTTGCTTTTTTAATTTTTTTTTTAAGTGTATACTTTTGGCATTTGAAATGTCTCACCCCAAAGCTTGATTGGCATTTATAAAGAACAACCGTTCCCTAGCCACTTTTACTGTGCTATTCACAATTTGACTATATCCTTTGTTGTTTCTGTTCCATGCTCAATATCCTTAATCTGTTCTTGCTCCTTGTAATGGAGTTATTCTGTTTACCCACTCTTGGCATCACACTCTTTTCCAGTTGTCCTGTTGTCTTTCTGAGACTCTCATCACCACTTCTAGCAGGTAATGTTTTCTAGCTATTTATACGTCTGTACTACATAGCTTACAATCAAACTAAATTGTCTGTATTGTTTAGTAGAAATTCTGTCTCCTTATAGATATTCTAGTATTCACAGGATGCTACTTTTGCAGTATCTAACTAATACTCAAATGTCCTGATGATAATCAGAAACGGACAAATCAGCAATCACATCCCAAATAGATGTCAACATGCAAACCTTGATTACATGGAGTGTAATACATAGGGGTACATGGGAAATCAGACTGTTTCTTCTTGAAAGTCTGCAAGGTAAAGTTTAATTCCAGCCACTACATAAGAGAGACATAAGGCTTTGGTGCTCTCTTCAGTCAAACTTGGGTACAAACTACTGAAAAACTGAACAGAATATTCTGCTTTTAGCCCTTCCCATTAATTGCTTGTCTCATTTTTCTGCCTGTTTTCACATTACAACAACTCATTCCAACACATGATGAGAAAAACAAAATGGAGGTATTATGCTTCATCTGACATCATATGAGTTTAATAACTATTTTCATAAATATTGATTGAAAATTACTTTCTCTGAAGGCTGTTGAAATATGTTTTCATGATACATTTTTCATCAAAAATGCCAATACTTACTGCTCAATAATCCTGCCTTTAGTTTGCCTAGTCCTTAATCTTCTAAAAAGAGGGTCCTTTGTGTAATGCTCCTTTGTGCAGCACAAAAGTACACCTTGGTGTAGCAATCATCTGTAGTACGGGTGTCTCACAGTGTCACTGAGATGAGGCAGTTTAGAGGAAATGCTAACTTTAAGTGAATGACAAATGATCCAAGGGGATACACGATTATCAACCACATGACAATCACCTCATGATAAAATAATTGTGGTTTGATTGCATGTCAAGGCTGCATGATGTTGCTTGTGCCATGGCGCACCCCAAAATGCACCATATCCATATGATATGGAGATCGGTGAGAAAAATATTTGTTAAGTTGATGGACAGATTCTCTATTTCTGATTATCTGAGCTGTAGCGTTGTGTACAAAATGCAATGGTAATCTTTTGCTTGAACCTGGCAGGCTGGGAGCAGAGGGAACACCGACACCCAACTGGTAGCATGCTAAAACTGGTCCATTGAGGTGGTGTTTCCTGGAAGTGCTGTTTCCTCCTTCACACTTCATAAACTATTTTTAGGTGTCTTTCCCATTACTATTATGTGCACCAGGTAGTGCTGAAGTCTGTTGTGTTTTCGGAGCTGAATCCTACGCAGTCACAAAAGTGGTGAGTCTCAAAAGGCATGTTGCAGTTCAAGATCATCAGGCATTTTTAAACTGTGCAGTCAGCAGAAGTTTAAGTACCTATCTGTGGGTTTTTTTGTATGTGCCCTGAAAAGTTTTGCTCCCAAAGGATGTTGATTAAAATTTTTAATAGGGTTTTTAACAGCCAAGCTACATGAAGATGCTCAGCCTTTAAGTACTGTCCCCAGCATTAATAAAATTAGCGGGAATGCACTCTGAATTTGTGTAACAGTTATTCCCCAGTTTCTGTTTTGTTTCTCTAGATCATCTTGCTTGCTTCAAGTATCCTGTCTCCATGATTTATTGCTAGATCTGCTTTGTCGCCATCTGCTCTTCTGTTGCTCAAGAAAGAACAAATCTGCAGAAAACATTACTGTCCAGACTAAGCACCATATAAGCATCCTTTGCACATTCAGCCAAACATTGATTAATGGCAAGCTAAGCTATAATCACAAATTCCCTCCTTTCCTGTTCACTACAGTTCAAATTCATATCAAAAACTTGCTGGAATTCAGCTATCCTCCTTGGGGATATAGGTTACCATCTGTCTGGTTTCCAGTGGTACATTTAAAAAACATTTGTCCCATTTTCACAAAACATCCTGATGCACAGTAACCACTTTAATATCTAATTACACTGCATTATGTATCACATATGTTACAACCAGAATAATTTGACCTAAGTTTCTCTTATCTAGTCTAGTCTGTTTTGCTATTTTAAATTAAGTTTTCCAAACACCTACAAATCCAACGGTATGCCTCTGGCTAATGTAATTAAAGAAAAATAAAATAAGTAAATATTGAACTGCCTAAGGAATATTTTGGATTTAATTTGGTAATTTCTATAAGATTTTCATTTCAAAAGCAAGCTAGATTCTAAATTGAAGGCTAATGTATTTTCCATAGCATAAAAAAAATATAATCTAAGTTAGTAAAAGCAGGCAAGAGAATAGCAAAATATAGCATTTTTTAACGCTGCCCCCATAAATGAATACAAATACCAAAAATACAACAACATAAATTAGTCTTCCCCACTCCTCCAATCTTCCCGGCTGTCCCCAGAGGCCTGTACAGAGGACACACAGCCATTCTGTGGTCAGTCAGGGGAAAGCATCTTCCCAAGCCACATCTATGCAGGCTGCTTGAGCCTGTGGAAAGCTTCTGTTTGACTCCACCAAGCTGTGGTGCTGCTGGGGACCCCTGGAGAGGGGCTGGGGGACTGGTCCCTCCTCCTTGGCCAACCCACACATCATCACTTCCTGCACTTCTGACCATCTTTGCAGTGCAGGAAGTGATGATCAGGGCACAGATGCTCTGGGAGCACTGTGATTTCAAGTGCACATGACACTGCTTGATACCAACATCCCATGCAGTGGTGGCATGCACCATCCTAGACCAGTGGCTTGCCTTGCACCACTGTGCTCAGCTGTGCTGCATTTCTGCCTGACAGGAGAAAGACAGAGAGATGTGGGGAAGAAAAAAAAAATAAAATATTTCATTCTACTGAGAAACTCAAGTAGACCTCTTGGCCAAAATGTATCAAGCCCTAGGTTGTATCATGATACTTTTTTCTGCTATCAGGTCTTGGAAGGTTCAAATAGTATTTCCCATGGCTACCCCAAGGAGAATGGTTGCAGCAGACCACTCTTAAGACAACAGACAGATGGTGGATAGTAGCAATTATTTTTTTGAGCACTATTCTTTTCCTGTCTGTATCTAGCTAGAAAGCAGCTATCTCATTCACAGCTATTTGTCTAAGCAAAGCTATAAATTTAACCAAAGTTCACAGGGAACACACACTCTTGAGGGTGGCAGGATACTTCCCTCTAATCACATTGGTTCTGTCTGCACTGAATCTGAGACTAATTACTCAGAATTCTCCCTCAATTTCTGAGTCTTCCAGAGTGAGAGCCAAGAGTGTCAGCAGCGCAGGGCTGGAGGTTGGAAGAGGGATGTGGTTGGAGCTGCCCATCTTTTGCAGATGATGATTATTTTCATGATGGTACTGGTGTTAAACTGAACTCACAGTAGTAAATGCCAGATTTTATCAGAGAATGATGCAATTTAAGAAATGGACATTGAATTCTCACGAAGAATTGCAGCAAAAAAAGGAAAGTTTGTAAATCACCTGTATTTTAGAGAACTTGTTCTATTCTACAAACATCCCAGTAGGACAGAAGAAGCTCTTTGTAGTAAAAACTGCACAGACGTAATTTAACATTTCACTGTACTGCTGAGCTAGTCAGTGAGATTTGGAAAATACTCAGACATCAATACCAAAGCCAATTTGCTAACTAGCTCCAGTGGCAATATTATAGTATCAGTCACAGCTAGCCAGGAAAAAATAATCTGATATCCATTAAAATTTATCTGCTGATTCAGAACAGATTATCTGATCAAGATCAGTATGAATCACAGGTTACCTCACAGGAGCCCTCCTGAGCTATATGATACTCAAACCAACATCTGAATGAGTGAAAAAAGAATGCAGGTAAGTATCATAACTTTAGAGATACTTCATTATAAGTCTATCAGTGGACATCTTACCTCTTGAACTAACCAATAAACAAATAAATAAATGCAGAAAGAAAGTGATCTCTACATTTACCCTGGTGTAACTTCCCAGTTTTTGCTGACTGATGGAATTTATAACTTTATGTCCAGAACTTCATTTACACATCCACTTTTGAGCACATTCACTCACAAAACTGTGATTGCCAGAGCAATCATGCTTGCAGCCAAGGTACAAAAAAGAATCCTCTGTTTATGACTTGCCTACGCACAAAGGCCTAAGCACTCCAATAAAGGCAGGATTTAACAGTTCATCCCACATCTCATCATGGAATTAATCAGGACAACTGATGGCAAGGCAGGCTTCCCATTTAATAAGCAGATAATAGTAATGACTTTTGCACAGAAAGACAGTATCTGATGTGTCTGACCTGTACAGCAAGGCAGAAGTCAAAAGTTTGTGTAAACTTATTAGAGATGAGAGTGGAACAAAACAAATAAGTTATCTGTACGATTAAGTTGCCTCGTGAATAAAAGTGGTCATAAGAGGCCATTGGAATAAAGAGATTTTGACTCTGGCATGGTAAGGAAGCTGCTACTCTGGGTACTCTACATTTTCCATTGAGAATCCTGTGCCACCAGTTCCCTGCTGCTCATGTGGGATGCGCAAGTTTGATCACATGGATGCTGCTATTTTATGTAACTGAATCAGAGTGCAAAGTCTCAGGATGTCTACAAATCCTTTTTGTGTCTGTGCTGAGTGTCCACATGGCTGTGCAAGGAGCTGAGCAGATATGTTCACTCTTCTCACTTCCAATAGTTATAAGTGCAGCGCTTTTTAGGGCCAACTGATAACTGGATTACCTGTTACGCTACTTCTTTAGAGAAATATGAAGAAATCTTCACATAAAAACCTGAATGTATCTGATCTTTCATCCCAAAGTGATGGGAATACGATACAGCATTCTTTGCATAAATCTGAAGTACGCATTAAGACAGAATGTTAATTCCATTTTATGACTGCTGGTAAAAGTGACAGAGACTATACATATATCCATCCCAGAACATACACTGTTAAATTTAATGAGTGTTTTAAGAATCAGAGATGGCTGAAACAAAAAATATGAAACTTTTTAATTGTTTTCAAGACTGATAACTGTTCTAGTGTCTCAGTCTTAATGCAACTTCTCTGACTAAATAAAAAGCCCTGGCTGATACAATGAACTTGAAAATATGAAAAGTGTCTTCAGTTACAAACATAGCTTCTGTAACTGGAAGTTACCCAAATCCTGCACTTCGGTCACAATGACCCCATGCAATGCCACAGGCTTGGGGATGAGTGGCTGGAAAGCTGCCAGGCAAAAAAGGACCTGGAGGTGCTGGCTGACAGCTGGCTGAACATGAGCCAGCAGTGTGCTCAGATGGCCAAGAAGGCAGAGCATCCTGGCCTGCATCAGGAATAGTGTGGCCAGCAGGAGTAGGGAAGTTATTGTCCCACTGTTCTCAGCACAGATGAGGCTGCACCTCGAGTACTGTGTTCAGTTTCGGGCCCCTCACTACAAGAAGGACATGGAGGCGGTGGAGTGTGTTCAGAGAAGAGCAATGAAGCTGGTGAGGAGCCTGGAGTACATGAATTATGAGGAGTGGCTGAGGGAACTGGGGTTGTTTAGTCTGGAGAAGAGGAGACTGAGGGGAGACCTTATCACTCTCTATGTGAAAGGAGTTTATAGAGAGGTGGGTATTGGTCTCTTTTTCCATGTAACTAGTGACAGGACAAGGGGAAATGGCCTCAAGTTGTGGCAGGGAGGTTTAGATTGGATATTAGGAAAAATTTCTTTACTGAAAGAGTGGTCAAACACTGGAACAAGCTGTCCAGGGAGGTTGTGGAATCGCCATCCCTGGAGGTGTTTAAGAAACGTGTGGATGTGGCACTTCAGGACATGGTTTAGTGGGCATGGTGGTGTTAGGGTGATGTTTGGGCTTGATGATCTTAGAGGGCTCTTCCAGCCTTAATGGTTCTGTGATTCTGTGAAATTTTGTTCTAGGAAACAATTCATAAAATCTGCTTGGTTTGTTAGTAAGAGTCTGCAAAATATGAATGCATCTTTGATTACAAGCCAAAATGACAAAATGAGCTATACTAGTAAAAAATGAACCTGAGCATTTCTATTTTTACTGTGCTAAAGACTGTAATTTCCCAAAGCGTGTTTTTAATACCTAAGGGATATTTGACAGAGGGTGTGGAAACCAGTTGTTATGAAATCTGTGAGTGGTCTAGCATCTGCAACTGAGAATGCCTGATGACTGGGTAATGATGAGAGAACAACCAGTGTTTCATGTAAAGATGTGAGCTTATATCCTGTCTGAACTCTTAGGGGTAAAGACCTTGCAATTTGCTACCAGCAAGTTTTGCAGAATACTTTCCTCATACTTAAATTGAACCTGTAAGTGCTTGTGAGTAATAGTGATTGACCATACAGCATGTGAGCTGCAGAACAAAAGCATAGAAAAGCTAAGAAAAAGAGAAATAGGTGACTAGAGAGAAACACAATAATTCATAATTTGAAAATTGTACTAAGGAGTGAAGCAGCTTCTGAACAAATAAAAAACTTCTCACAGAAACGGAACTCTTTACTAGGTTAATCTACATGGTGTTTAGCTGCTTTGCTCCTTGGTACTCTGAAGAGTATGATTTGTAATAGGTCTATAAATCGAAATTGTGGAAGAATAAAATCTTCACACTCAGCCAGGAAGGCATCAAATCAATATCAAAATCATAAAATTTTATGTTAAAGCTGTCTATCTGGACTTCAGAAATGTTTAGACTACACAACCAAAAGTCAGAAACCAAACATTTGAACTAAGCTGATAACAAGTGATCATTAATTAAAACTGAAGTCAACAATCTGGCACTGAAGAAATTCCTAGGACCCTAAGCCAAAAGTCTAAAGTAAGGTGTCAAAAGTAAGTTCATAATAATTAATCATCAATTTGAGATGAGATAAGCTCATTGGAGGAAACCAAATGTGGATAACACATGGGGCTACAGGCATTTTGTATGACAAGCATTAACTTCTCTTCTGAGAGGGAGACTAATGGGGACTCATGATTCAGCTAACTTAGGACTGGTTTCTATAATTGGATAAACAGTATTTAGGGCTGAGGCTACTATTACTGATGTTGTCAAAGTTTTATACTGAGAAGCCAACTACCAAACCCAGCTGTTGAACTCAGCTATGCCAGGCTGTCACAGTACATGAGTAGCAGCCCTTGCTCCACCTACCTTAGTCTAAAACCCAACAGTTTATCACTACAGAAGATGAAAAAACAGCCTCAGTAAGAAAGCAATAAACACAAGTGGGATGCACTCGGTCCATAGCCATCCAATAGCAAAGATCTCAGCTGCCAGGTTATGAGCAGAGTATGCTCTGCTGAGCACGGAGGCTTTTCAAGGGACAACCCATGGGCTTGGTTGGTCTTCAAGGCACACAGTAGTGGGTGGGAAAAGCAGAGGCTGCACATATCACTGGTTCTTTCTCTGTGTCTACTTTTGCCTTACGCAATGGTTCCCAGTTTCTTTTAACTGTCTAGCGTCCTTCAAAAGCCTGTTGAAAAAGATGGTTGTGCATAGGTTAGAAGACATAGGTAGGGAGCTGAAGGAGGACTTTGCTGTGATGTATTTTCTCTTGAGCTTTCTAACTTGCAAGAGGTACCCCCTGGAGAGAGAGGACAAAGATGTCCGTGTGCTATTTAGAAAAGCTCTATCTGTGTAGTACGCTGGGCACCGTCCTGCTTCTCTTCCCCAGGACAGTGTGATGCATCCCTGCGGCACTGCTGGCTGCGCCTGAACAGATGCTTCCAGTCTTGCTGTATGGACGACTTAGACTTTGGGGTGGCCCAAGACTGGCCTCCTGCAGCCAGCATAGATTGTCCCAGCCCAGCTCTTGGAAAAATGCAAGCAGTGGGCAACAGTCCTTAGTACTCTGAACATCATCATCCAGAGACACAACTACTCTCCAAACTTCTTGTAATTCTCACTCCTCACATGACAGGCATGCACATTCTGTATTATAACAGCCCTTCTTCAGGGCATGCTCTGCAACAACAAAAAATGCTGCCAGAAAAGGAGAATTTGTGACATTTCTTGGTCTCCCAGGAATAAACAGCTCCTGCCATGTCCCTGGCCTGCACCATAGATGGCGGTGCACAGTTACTTTCCTTGGCAGATATACCTATTAACTGGTTCCTTGACATTTGCTAGAAAACTACTTCATTCAGTAACAGCAAAAAATGGTAACATCTGAGACTATATTAAAACACTATTAATTTTGTATCTGAAATAGGAGTATTTGTTAAGTGTTTGCTGTAAACTTTAGTGTACCATAAATCTAGTTGTTTTTATAGGTCAGATCCCAGAAGAAATCAAACCAAAGAGACTGAAATGCAGATAAGCAAAAGAAAATTTCCTCAGGCTGTTGCATATAAGAATAATAAGTAATACTTAGAAGTAAAGTTATTAATTCCCCAAACGCATGACTACATTCAGTCTATGTGAATACTTGTCAAATTCAAAAGCTAAATATTTTAAGTAAACATTACTGCTCTCCAAAATAACTAATGTGCTCACCAAAACATTTTATGAATCTACTCATAGTTCTTTAAATATTTAGTACTTTTCAGCATTCTTACACTGCAGACCATAGCCTGTACTTGTTCTGCATCCAAAGACATCATCCTACACAAATTTTTCCTTGAGTAACAACCAGACTTCATAACTGTGATGTACCTACATGGTGGTAATGCTTCAAACTGCAGAGGGTGAAATGGACTTGTGTTTTATTTGGTTTCTTCAAGAGGAGGCAGTAGTACAAGATAGGGGACTCCTATCCCCTCTGGGTCTTCTCAGTTCTGCACTTATTAGTATTGCCATGAAATTTATGGGGGCTGAAGCTGGTTTGCAGGAGGTCCACTAATCATGGGGAGTTCAGTGGACAGCAGCAGCAGCCCAGGTTTCGCCTGGGGTTGGGGGGTCAGACCCTAAAGTCTGTTGGTCTCACTGAAGCAGAGTTGATGCCAGCCAAGAGGGTTTGAGCTGACTTTTGTTCCTTAGCATTAGGCTTCAGAACAGTTGTCTGATGACTATCAACTAAGCATGCAGAAAAAGATAAAAGTTTTGTTCCTTCTCCCAGTGGTTTTATCTCCCAAGCAGGAAAATTGGTGTGGAGACCAAGATGGCAAAGGAATGAATGCTCATGGGGCTGTCTGGCTTGAGCAGAAGTCCCTCCCAGGCTGACTCAGGAGCCCCTAACAAGCCCTTAAATCCAATGCTGCTGTGTGAGGCTTTTGCCTCATGAGACAGACAAACAGAGCAGCTGCATTTGGAAGAACTGACAAGACCTCTACAAACCAGGGCAACACAAAGGCAAATGAAATGCAGTACCTGCAAATACAGCTTTGAGAGGCACATTCAGACTTCAATTTAGATGCTTTGCAGGACTTCCAGTTCACTGTATTACTTCAGAAAAAGGACAGCTCAATAAAGACATCTGCTTAATGCCCAGTTGCTGTCAAAAAGACTACCAACAAAATATTTTGGAAAGACCATTAGTGTGCCTACTCTAGGAGTTGAGTTAAAGCCGGTCCCCAGTTATTACTGATCCAAGTTTTAAAGTTATTATATATTGGACTCACTAGATAAAACCCCTTTCCTGCACATAAATCTCATTTGGGCAGATTTCAGGACTGTGCACTTAAGACCATAATCTCCAAACATTTCTTCTGTGTGCACCCTGATCGGCCGTACAGCGTGTGCCTAATGCAGCCTGTTCACTGCATTTATGAACATGCAGTGGTACAAATGCAAACCTGAAGAGGTGGCTCTCAGTTGGGTGAAAAGTAGCTCGAGGAAGTATATGTGGAGGGCCTGAGCCAGAGGAACTGAGGAAATACGCCCATGTTTGAAGATGTAGGATTTGACCTTGCTTTTTAGCATTGGATAACAGCTATGTAATGCTCAGAATGTATTGGTTAACAGCAATAATATAATAATTTTAAGAATTCCTGTTTGTACTACTAAAATACTTAATAATATTATCTAATTGGTTGCTGACTAAAATGTCAGGGAACAGTTTATTTTACCAGGTTTAGTGCTACAAAGAAATTATTCTTTATTATATATTT
>NW_010160083.1:0-39702 GCF_000695765.1 Mesitornis unicolor | reverse complement strand
AGCGCCGTCCGTCCCCGGCAGAGGCGCCCGCGGTCGGGCCTCCCCCCTGAGGCGCACCTGGGTCCGGTCCCTCGGTGTGTGCCGGTACACCTGGTGTAGGAGCCGGTGGGAACGAGCCCCCAGGCCTTTCTTGACTAGGTCCGATCGAGTTGTAGGAGGCAAAAACCGCAGTGTGAAGGGTGGGCTTTGTTTTTATAAGCTTTTCTAGCTTGAACCTCATGAAGACCCTCCTCTCTGTGAGCACAGTCTACATCTGAAGCCAAGAGCATTATTTGGCTTTCTTATGCCAACCAAACTTCCCTCATAATTCTTTCAAAAAGCTTTATTCTAAGATGTATGTGTTTTTTCTGGTTCAAACAGTAGCTCAGATGTTAACAAGGGTTAACACATTAACATAAGGTATCCCAGCCCTCGACCAGAATTGACAAGTTTAAACATTACCCATGCAGCACGTAACAGCAGCAGCACCACCAACAGCAGCGACTGCATCTGTGCTCTACATTAACACGCTAAAATACAGCAGTTATTTTTGTTTTGTTTCTAAGAACTACAGCTCTCAGGACTTACTGAAGGACACTTTTAATAACAGCCCCTCACCAATTTAGGGTTAGAGCTGCTCCGAGATCCTTCTCATTACAGACAGATGGGGCCAAAAGCTCGGTCTCAGTTGCAGCACTGGTTTTGATTCATGCCCAATTCAAGGCTCAAGCTCATCAGCTGTTCTTACAAGGGTCTGGCTGCAGCTAAGAAGCAGAAAACAAAGATCACCTGGGTTGCACTGTAACACAAGGCCAAACCCTTTAGGGAGCATTTTGATGCCAAATATGATTTCAGGCTTTAGATTTGAGCTGGTAGTCCTGTACAGGACATTTTCCACCTTGAAAACACTTCACAGATAATTCAAGCAACACTATACAAAGGTAATTACTTTTTGCACAATAAAAACTGTACCAGTGAGCTTTTGAAAATTACACCCTTCCCTATGGTGGTTTCATCACTTTCTGCTCAAGTTTGCCACAGGAAGCCCCCTCCAATGCCCTCTTTCCCCTCTTATCTTTTCAGGACTACACAGTCCCTGTGCTAAGCTTTCTGTCCACAGCCTCAAACCAGCTCTTTTTAGACACAAAGAAAAAACAACTGTAAAAGCTATAACGCGACGATTCAGCAAGGTGCTCATTACCTATGGTAAAAAGCAAGGCCCCTTGGAGGGCTGAGCTAGATCAAAAAACTGCACCAAGGACCAAACCTGGTTCCCTTCATTCACAAGAGAAGCAGAAAGCCAAACAGTGAAGATGACAACACAGTGGCATTTGGAAAAGGCAGGAGAGCATCTGGCTCAGATTAGATTCTTCCTGAAATATAGAGCTGATTTCCAGCTCTTGACTGATTGATTGCAATTTGTTTTGTTGTTTTTTTTTTTCACTTGGATGCATGATGTGGGATAACAGACCTTGCAGAATGAATTCACTGTCAAGATTTTATGGGCAAAAGGGAAGAAATCCTATTTGTGATAACCACAGGGATTTCTCTCCGATAACAGCATCTGCTTGCATCTCTCCAACTTGTAGAAAGCAAGTGTCCACAAATGACACTGCAGTCACGTGCAGGACAGGTGCCATAAGGAACATTTGAAGTTGATTGTGAATTAAGGTCTAGAGCAACCTAGCACTTTCCCTCCGATGTCTTAAAATCAATCCCTTTGTTGCAATGCTGCATAGTGGTACTTGTGTACACAAAACTTTAAAGCACATATACTCACAAATGATAGTAAGATCTTTTAATCTCTCCAGACTGCACTCAGTATTTCAGATTTCCTCAGCAGTGTGTTGGGCACTCGTACGTTAATACTAGAGCGCTGGTCAGACGCGGTGCCTACTCCAATTAAGACTGTCTGCTCTTGGTTAACTTCTGCCGCCTTTAGAATTTGTTTTGGAACATCAGCCTGAAAAAATAGTTAACCAGCCACTGACGGATCACATACTGCACTTCTATACCCATCCAGTCATTTGTGAACTCATTTATTTTGGCAATGCTTTATAAATGCCAGTGGAGTTTTCTGAACGAAGCAGTTTCTCCTACCCAGGACACTAGAAGGATTACTGAGTGAGCTGGCAAAGAACCAAGTCTCTTGACAAATTGAAGGTGTATAAAGCTGTCTTCCATACCCCACTGCTGCGTGGGTGTGCCTTAAGGTAACAGATAGAAGATGGAGAAGTTGTTTGAAGCATTACTAGAAGCACTTTTCCACCTTATGTTTAGCGAAGCAGTCTGAAAGTCTGGCAAATGTTGAAGCCATAGGGTGGGCTGACCTGATGGTCAGCAGGACATTAGTAATAAAAATCAAGCACTCAGATGACTAGCACATACCCAGCTCCCAAGCAGAGGCTGAAGTGGAACATGGACAAAAGAACAAGTGTCCAAAAAAGCTTTTTCAAAGATACTGATAAGACACTTGGTTGAGCACAACATGAGGGTCAGGTTTTTAGCTGCAAATTAGCAACACTGAAGCAGAAACACAGAGGAAGACACAGTATTTTGAACAGCAATTCTGTACCCTTGTGCCTGAAAAAGTCAAAACACATGCAGCAATTGCAAATAGGAAGGTAAATTTTGCCTTAAAAGGTGTTTTGTGTTATGCAAGCATAGTGACCCTTCCGACCATGCTTACTTCACTCTTCTCCATTCCTCCATAAAAATCTTTATGTTCATTGTGCCAATGACACCACACTTACCAGCCATGATCCTCCTCCCAGACTTTCAGTCTCATGCAAAGTCTGGCACTGTACAGTTATACAAGACATGCAGGAAATGTGTTCAGTATACTGGTCAGTACAGTACTCATTTCTCCAAAAAACAATACGGTGCAGTGTTAAACTCTAAACAACCAATGCTGTGATGTTGTGAGCAATATGTGTAACTTGTAACAAGTAACATTTACTAAAAAAGCATGTAAACAACAGGAAACCCAGTTCTAATGAAATGGAGCTTACTCAAGTGAAATGAACCTTTCTTGTATACGTGGGACCTGTCCCTTTGAAAAATAATACTTTTACTTCATTTGGGGTAGACTGTGCATAGCAGTCTCAGTGTTTAAAACTTCAACTGCAGGACTAAATACAGGTTTCTAATACATTCTCTGTGTTTGTGCTAAACCATTCCTTGGTGGAAAAAACAGAACAAAACCAGCTCCTGGAATATCCTCTCGCATTGATTGGACAGGCAATATTGAGAAAAAAGAGCTGAAATACAGAAGTAATAGATATATTAGACTGACAGATGCTGGTAGATATGGTAAATGATAGAAGATGGTAGATATGACAGAAATCACACAAAAACAACTTTAAAATTTATCTTCATTGTTACAGGTAGCTGCGAATTGGACATAATCACTCCAGTGAAAAATACTGCCTCAGGGCAATCTACTGTCAGGTAACTTTTATTTGAGGGAGACATTAAAAGAGTAACTGCTTTCGAGTCCATTTTTCTTTAAATATTAACTTTCTCCTTGTTGTCTTAAAACACACTACAAATATTAATGAATTGAGTCTTCTATTCAGCTGTATCAGGCAATACTTGCTGTAACTCTCTTGTTTACATAAGCAGAAATTAAGGAACAGAAAATTATTTTCCCACAAATGAAATAATCTGTCATCAAACCAGAAACAGATCTCCTGTTTTCCAATTTCATGCTTCAACCACAAACCCATCCTTTCTCCCTTCTAAGCATTTCACTCTCATTGAGGCTAAGCAAGTTAACCACAAATACCGCACTATCCCAAGTCACTAAATCACACTATGATACGTGTAAAAAGCACTTAATTTGTAATAACTGGCACGCATGATCATATTCTGCATTTGTGATGCTAATGTAACATGTGTACTTCTTGCAAAAAGGAACAGAAGGATCCAAGTCCAAGTTATCTATGAAACTTTCATTTCATTACTTTTTCTCTGGGCCTATGCAATTCTGCTTTTCAACCAACTTTATATATGGTAAATTTAAAAGTAGTATTTATTAGGTAAATATCTCCATCATATGCTAGGAAACAATCTCTGTCAGTCCATGCTAATAAGAAAACTGTGAAGCATGAAGAAAATCTAGCAATTCAATCAGCTAAATCAATCTTTGCACTCCACCTCCTTCTTAGTAAACCTACTTGAAAGGGTAAGAAAATCATCAAAACTATAAGACACTGTAGTATCAAATTAAGTTCTGTACAGATAAACACTGTGCTCTGGAAATACTAATTCAAAAACTTCCAAATGCTCTTTCTGCATCAGGTCTTCTGAATTAATTTGTTTTTTGCAATAAGCTTTTTCCTCACACACTTAATCCTTCTTTAAAAGCTATGAGTGATACTTGTGTTGAAGCTTCCTGCATTTCATTACAGTGTGAATAACTTACTTTCCCTCATAAACAATAATTTGCCCTTCAAACCCCAGTAAAATTCTATATTCCCTTCTGCATATGTCTTTTAAACATATTTTTAACTGTCCAAGTTATCAATTTTTGTACCAAACGGGATAGGGGATCAGAATGATAATCCCCCAAATCTAACATTATCCTGTTCATTAGGGAGTCAGTCTGCTTGGCCTCACTTGCAGCACAATCATTGAATGCAGAACAATCTGCAACTGATGTAAAAGACATCATCAGCAGGATGATGAGGGACCACACAGCCAACTTCAAAAAATGGTGCTGAACTGCCTGCGCTGATCCCAGCCTTGTGCATCCTGCAACTTTCAGTGATGTCAGCAACAAAGGAGATACAACTGTTGGAAATATATGGGCTTGAGAAATTTTCTTGTGTTTTGCAGATCATACTACAGCTCTTCATGTCCGGTTTTACACCCTGCAGCCAATGTCCAATGCCATCTTCTTTCCTTGGGAAACCAAACGTCTGAGCACAAGAAAACTCTTCTATTCGTCACTAATACATTGTCACCTAAATCATTACCATCGGCCCATTACCATGGGCTACATGTCCACGCACTTAGCAGTCAAAGTGAAGAGGGCAGAACTGAGGCAAAAGCAAGACATTTAGCCTGAGTGGTAACTACCAAAAAATATTAATCATATGAGAAGAAAATACTCAGCAACACTTTTTCATGGGCAAGAAGTACATAAAAACCTCCTGTTCAACAATATTAAAGGCTGATGTCAGGTCCTGTAAAAAAAACAAAGCAAGAATCAAATCACCAGATTACTATCTACAATTATAAGAAAAGATTAAACTAAACAGGAAGAGAGTCACATATGTTATACAAAGGATAACTATAAAATAGCTGTTAAGAATCAAAGAAACACAAGTGCGTAAGCTGAAACCAAACTTAACCTCTCACCTTCTGCTATAACTTCAACAAAAGAAAAAGGCATCGTTATCAGAAAAGATCCTATGAAGACATGTTCTTGACCCACAGTTCCAATGTAAACGAAGCAGACCAACTGTTTTGTGTATTACCCGAAATAATTATGGATTTTATGTGGGTTTTCTCTTTCATGAGCCCAGACTGCAAGCTAGGACGTCTTGGGCTAAGTAAGCATTTTAACATATAAGAACAGTCACAAATCACCCTGGAAAGGTACTGGAATTGTCTTTAGGACAAAAGAAACAAATAATCTGACACAGCATGGATTCAATTGGTTTTGCTCATTAAATACACTCCTTGCAGCAAGAAATACACTGAGAGATGCAGAACCAGGAGGAAATTATTTACAGTAGCCTAAGATACCAGCCTTGACTATCACACAGTTTTTGTAACTTTGTTTTTCTCCATGCCTTGGGCTCATTGCCAACATCAAAGAACAAAGTTGGAGGTCCATATATTAACACAGGTATGCTCCCCAGACTACCTATATAAATTATCAATTATGACAATGGCTTTCCAGAGATAAATGATCAAGCACTACTTTAACTCAATCCTTTGGACTGATTTTTTTTTTTTTTAATTTGTACTGAACCTGAACTGCTACCCAAATTCTGGCAAAGATGGATTAGATTAGCTCAAAATACATAAATCACTCTGGGTCCTGATTTTCCTTCTGTTTCATTTGGTTTCAAGGGCTGTAACTTCACTCACCTGAGCTGAACTATAGCTGTGTAATGCGATGGATCCCCTGGTACTGGTTGCTGGTAGCCTGACCTAGAAATACTTATAGAAATGAGTCTAAATCGCTATTCTCAAGGGGAAAAGGGGCTTCTCTGATTGAATTCCTTATTTAATTTCCATCTTGTTTTGACATACAGAAAATTCCTAGTACATTCTGAGATACCAAGGGGAACTAGTAGGCAGGAAAACCTAGTATGGATGCTCCAAAGGAGGGTTTTCATGTAGTTATAATATTGTTGACACAGTTCAACTCTATGCAACTGCTATCTCTGACAGAACTTTCAGAAGCTAAAACAGTGTGGACAGCTGATTCTTTCTCTCTGTTTCAAGGAATCTCAGAATGGTTGAGGTTGGAAGAGATCTCTGTAGGTCATCTGGTCCAACCCCCCTTCCCAAAGCAGAATCACCTACAGCAGGTTGCCCTGGATCACATCCAGGCAGAATTTGAATAGCTTCAATGATGGAGATGCCACAACCACCCTGGGCAATCCATGCCAGTGTTCAGTCACCCTCACTGTGCAGAAGTGTTTCCTGATGTCCAGATGGAGTCTCCTGTTTATGTTCACTGCTGCTTGTCTTGTCACTTGAGACCACTGAAAACCACCTGCCTCCACGTTCTTTACACCTTCCTTTCAGATATCGTCCACACGGATGAACTTCCCCCTGAGCTTTCTCCAGGTGAAATGGTCCCAGCTCTCTCAGCCTTTCCTGATAGGAGAGAGATGCTCTCATCCCTTAATCACCTTAGTAGTGATTCCACTTTGCTGGACTGTCTCCAGCAGCTTTGTACCTCTCTCATACTGGGGAGCCCAGAACTAGACAGAGCTCCAGCCTGTCAAGGTCCCTCTGGGGGGCAGCAGGACCCTCTCTCTGGTCTATCAGCCACTCCTACCAGCTTTTTGTCACCTGCAAACTTGGTGAGGGGACACCGGGCCCCATCATCCAGGTCATTAATGAAGATGTTAAACAGAACTCCACCCAGTACTGACCTCTGTGAAACTAACAATTAATACCAATAAAGTTTCTGTAAGTTTTAAGTCAAAACAAAAAAAGATCCCATAGAAGTATAGTGTAGTAATAGTTAAATAAAGCACAGGACTGGTATGATGCTTATTGCACAGATAGCTGCTCGTGAGTCTTTTCATGCCTTTCAGTATTACAGATTTTGTTTGTGGTTTTCATTAGGTAGGATTTGAGAGACTAAAATGTGCATGAAATTCATGTCTCCAGAATACATTGTGAGAGACAAGAGGATTGAAAAGATTTAAGATGGGTTTAAGTGCTCAGAAAGAAAGGAAATGAAGCAGTTTCAGGGTTATCTACAGGTTTTGGTAGACAGTTATTGATTCTTCTATATATTGTTAAAACAATACAGTAACATTCAATTTTACTTTGCCCTATGTTCTTCTTGAAACTTTATATTCAGTGCAAAAAAAACCAGTAAGTGCAAACAACACTCCTAAAGACTTCTACGGATTTTCATGGTTATCTTTTGAGAGGAAACAATAAATTTGGGATTCTCTTTTAAAATGCAATTTGACACATGCCTGAACACCTGAAATAAACCAAGATTCTCCTGAAATGTGGATTTTATAAGGCAGAGAAATACAATAGATCTGGCTGAGATGGACTGGGAGCACCAGACTAGAAGCTTTTTCCATCAGCAATGAAGATCTTCTGCAGAAGAGGAGAAAATTTCAGGAATAGAAAACAAATTTTAATGGCTACGATGAAAGAAGGGAAACCTAGGAAACAGATAAGGGCAAATCTGTCAAAAATTTAAAAAAACTCGTTTGCAGACCGTATCAAAATGTTCTAGGACAAATGAAAAAACAGTCCAAATTTGAAAGAGTCCTGTAGAGCTTTACATAGCAGAATCCACAGGTAACAGAATTAATGAACAGTTCTGTGGACAGACAGAAGATGGACAAAGGGACAAAAGTTGGTTCCCATCACATTTCAGAAAGTACATTTTATTCTTGTCTTTTTAGTTCTAATACATAAATAACCACAACTGATAACTATGCTTGGTCAAGTAGGGGAAGTATTAGAGTTGAAAAGACAGACAGGAAAGTGTCTATAAAAAGCTGTACCTTCTTTCAAGAACTATAGCCTGAATTACTCTAAAATATTTTGCAATAATCTGAATAGCATAAAAGCTGCACCTTTAACCTGACAAACTGTCAGCTCTCAAAGACAGAGGGAAACCAAGGGATAAATGGTGTCATTTTTCCTTTGAGTGCAGGTAAAGAATGTCAGCTGCCCATCAGAAAATTAGACTGTGAAGTTTGCATAGTACTCAGTTTCTCCTTTTACTGAAACTAAAGGCAATGATCATATAAGGAAAAAGCAATACATTCTACACATATTAAATCAGGAAGCAGACAAAGGAAGTCCACTTCAAGGATCAGGTTTGTACTATAAATGACATTAAAGATGCTGATCTCTGGTTCTTGCCTCCCGGGAGCTTACCGTTTTGGGATTCAAACCAATGGACCCAAATGTAGCTGTACTGAACTTTTAGTTAATTGAGTTTATGAATCATTTCCATGACATCAATAGCATTACTGACATGAATAAAAAGTTAGGTGCACACATTTGTAGGGAACTCTCTACGTCATTCATAACGCCAAAGAACACCGCAGCAGTATGCGCCGTGGACACGTTTCATTACGCAGACAGGTCACAGAAATTTCTCCCGGTATGTCAAATGCTGGTTGATTTTCTCATTGTTCACAGAGTGACAGCACAACAGGATCTGGAGTACAGCTTCAAATTAAACTAGCACTTCCTGGCATTTATTGTTTTTAGTAATTTCTTCCTATTTAGCTCATGGGTGTCAACTTCAGCACTGATCTTCTTGGTTCAGACCAGAAAATTACTGAGCAAAGAAAGGTATTTTCTATTCTTTCTCAATGTGTGGAAGATGCATACAATTAGGAGAGCCTGACAGCACTTACAGAAAACCTGCTGCGCTTCAGGTAAGATATAAGTCCAGCGGACTTGATCATGCAGGAATTAAGTGTCACTGTTCGAAACCAGCTTGAGAGCAATAGCTAAAAACTTTGTCTTGCTGCTCCATGCACTGCCTTGAATCTTCTCTGTAGATGAAGGTAGGTATTAAGTCACAGCAATTTCGTGCATTTGTATACCAGTATTTTCATGGTTAACAGATGACATTCAGAAAGGCACTAACATTCTTCAAGATCAGATGCATGAGACTGACTATCATGAAAAATTTTTAAAATATACTTTCTAGTGATCCCTACATGCAGCAGCAAATTCTGAATAAGGACAGTAGACACAGAGTGGTGCTGTGTTACCCTCAGAACTTCAATGCTTCCACTTCTTTCAAGCAAGCTAAGTGCTAACATCAAATTAATCAGATTATTTACATCCATCAGGTTGACAGTATACATGTCAATGGTATTTATTCTTGTAACAGTAGCTATTGTGTACACTAGTAGTATGTAGATATCCTAGTAATGCAAGATTACCAAAAGCTAAAATCAACTGCAGTTGCACATTCTCTCAGTAAGAATTATTCAGCTGGAACATGTTTTACTTCAGAGGGCTTTTTGGTATTTATTACAGAGCATATAAAAGTAATCCAATTGTAATAAAGATTCATAAACTAACCGAAGGTTTCAAATTGCATAATTCCTTTAATCACTGTAAAAAGGATTTTCTTTTCCAGAATCCTACTTTGAACATGAAATGTTACTCCAACATGGATGAAGTATCTATTTATAACCAAGTGTTTGTGTGTAATGGTCAAATGCAAAAAAGAGGAACTAAATGTTTATTTTAGTCTTGATTTTCATCCAATACTTTGTGTAATTTATCCTGAAATTCTAATTATATCCCCCTATATAAGCACTGCAAATATGAAAACTGAGAGAAAATCTATTTGCTAAAGCTTTTTTCCTCTTCTTTTTCCAAAGTAAAGAGATGCTTGCGGTCAAATTACTTAATGAAAAGAATTCAGTGTGTCAGCGAACATCCCAACAAAGAAAACATGTCCATTTACAGTATTGTTTAACTATTTCCATAGTTGGTGACCACATTAAATGGGTATTTGAATGGGAACATGCCAGATGAATTTAAAAAAACCTTCATGGGTGCCAAGCATTAGCTATTGCTACAAAATTAGCTAAATGCATTCAAAAGCAATGTGCAAAATTACACACAACTACTATAACTACTGGCCTCTTAGGCAACATGCGTAGTCTATAGCTAATATGATTTTTTTAAGAAAGTAACGTCAATAAAATACACCAGGAGTTATTAACAGCCCATTGAGTCATCATCCAAGCTTATACTGAACCACAGCCATATATATGTATTATAGCTCAGGAACTGTAACACAGCAGGGTATGAAAATGGGTATATATTAATGAAAGAAACCTACAGTTTGTACTGAAGTACATGAAAAATAATGTTAGCTGGACAAAAACCATAATAACCACAAGCTGTGCAGTTCAACAGCCTTTTAGCAGTTGAAGAAGAAAATTGAATAAAAGTTAATTTTAAGAAGTCAGCCACTGCAGGCCTCAATTTATGGGAAGCATCTGGGATTTGCAACAGTGAGTCAGAACTTTGATTCTCCTGGTTGCCAACAGCGGCCCAGACTGGAGGCAACTGAGAAAGGAGCAGCAATGTTTTTAATGAACAGCAGTTGGCTCAAAGTTCTTGGCCTAACTTCTGAAGCATGAGGCTTCCATCTCCCATGATCCTTCCCTATCATCTATTTTAACTATGGATAACTTCATTATCCTTATTTTAAAAAAACCCTCTATTTTAAACACCAATTTAAAACCTGGCTCAGTGATAGTTTGTCATGGGGAATTACACTGGCTAAATACAGATGCCGCAAAGAAACACACACGTTACAAACACGATCAATTACCTTTAAGTTTGCAAACTTATTGGCAGCCCCAGAGGTCTACACTAAGTTGGTTATGTTATCCCAGACCACCACTTTTGTATTTTCTTTGCAAAATAATATTATTCTTTGTACACAAGCTATTGAAATCACCTACATGATTTTCTTTACATTATGCTTGTGTTTTAATATGTATTTTTACATAGACTGAAACAGTAGGTCAGCTCGTCACAAAAAATACACAAGCAGCTCTTACATTGATCAATTCAAACAGCCATAGATAATCCAGAAATGGTCCACAGTTCAGGAAATACCACATTAAAAATCTCTCTACAAACATATGGGGGGGCAGGAAAACAAAATTGCTAGAGGGAGTGAGTTCCACAGCTGGAGTATCTCAAATAACCATCTGCCACTCAGCTCACCTTTCCCTCTCCACATTTACACCCCCACTGGTCCCCTCCACATGCCCGCACCAAAAGTACCCCGGCTGTCTTGAAAATATTAGGCTAAAACATCTGATAAAAGTCAGATGTTCCTCAGTGTAGTAGTTAGTGTGGCTTTTTTTTTTAATGAGCAAAATAAAAGTTAATTTTAGACTTGTTCATGTTTATTCCATAGGTGAGAAAACTTACCAATTTCCTCTATGTTTAACACTTCCCATCATACCATAGCCTGTGCTCCAACTCATACAAGTCCATCGGAGCAGACAGGACACACCTGAGAACACTGGAAGAGCTGGCTGCAGCATCATGAGGCTGCTCCTTACTGTCCTTGAAAGCCTGTGAAGCCTGGGGAAGTTCCCCAGCGATTTCAGAAAGGTAAATCTTACAGCAAGGACAACACAGGGAACACCGTGCCAGTCACCCTCACTCCCAGACCTGGGAAAATCACAGAGCAAGGCCTCCTGGAAGCCCTCCAACCTGATACATCTATGATTTCCATCTAATTTTGTAGCTTCCTTAAGAAACAGGTATTGCCTCCCCATGCAAGCTCTAAAACTGCAAATATTCTCTCTCCTTTTTTCTTACCTGCAACATGAACATTTGTTCCGGCATATCAATCTCTAAACATTCCAAAACAATACACCTGTAACTGGAGTCACGCCGACACCTTTGACATGCTACTGTTTGGGGATGAATAAAATTACAGGAATACAAAGAAAACACACGAAATCTGAGAAACACATCAAAAGTTGGGCACCAAGACAATGCTGGAGATAAAGGAGAACTAACATGTGAGTTTTCTGTTCCGTGGCACAGACGAAATTACTGTTGCTTTGTTTACCTTAGATATACCTTTTCCTCTTTATTCCTTTCATCTAAAGGAGCTGATTTACCTTTGTCTCTCATGTCCATGGATGGACAATTGCATTGCTCTTGAATATAACTTAGAATTATATTGCTATAATTGACGGTGTTTGAGCTACAGCACAGTTGTACTGGTAACAGTTCAAAGTACAGTAACTTACTCTATTTGCATAAATTCAAAACCACACTTCCTCCAAAAACCTCAAAATGCTAATTGTAATGTTAAATGAACACTAAACACAGCAAAAGCAACCAAATACTGATAAAAATGTTAAAAGTTATAGCAATGACATATTAGAATAAAGAGCATGTTAAGTACACTGGCATGTTATTTTAAATTGACACTTTTACACTTCAAAAAAACTGTTAACAATTAAAAATATGCATGGAATGCTGTTCCAACACACCCAAAAGTAATGATCTGCGTTGGAAAACTAGGACTAGGAGAGGGGAAAGCAAGAAAACGGGGTGCTATCAATAGCCCACTGTGGCACCCCCTTCATCTGTTCAATTACCTTTTGTTAAGCAATGCCTTTCCAGCTCAATACTTTTTTTAAAAAAAATATATATATATTCATTGAAAGGGTAAATTACTAATCCTAAACCAAAATCTTGGCAGAAAATAACTGCAGCTGATGCTGTCTAGCCAACCTAATATCCATATAAACCCACTATAAAAACAGCTGTGTGCCATTTCACTGCAGATTACTTAAAGTTTTAGACTTGTATGCACACATACTTGACCATACAGGTTTTTTTAAGTGCTCTTTTCAATGAGAATACCTGGCACAGTAATCACCTGGGTAGACAGCTATCTAAAAAGAAATTTCTGCTTATTATCATTGCCTTTTCAAATGACAGATCCAAGTAGCTGCAAGTCAAGCAATAATCAGAAACATAAAACATCAGTCTAAAATTTATGGCAGCCCTACAAATGAATAATTTTATATGTGTCTTTGTAAGAACAATCAACGGGTAACTTTGACAACACATGTAATTTTAATTTTAAAAAAATCAATAGATTGGTTTAGTAGAGTAATACTAACTTCTCAATTTTAATTTTAGTTTTAAGATCAAGCCACAGGAAAATTGACAGGCACAAAGTACCTATTAGTCATGTCCCTTGTTTATTACTACCCTTGCCTAACTATGGCAATATTAACACCTCTTGAAATAGGACTGAGGAAGCAGATAATTAATGTGATAAAGACAAAAAAAACCAAAAAACACAAATAGGATTTAGGTCTGCATCTTGGACATCAAGCTAGCTCCTTGCATAACAAGCTGCTAAAAGAACAACAGTTGTTCACTTACCAGAACCGCGATGTCCAGGTACCTCGTTTAGGTGACTATTTATTCATTCTTTGAATAAAGAATTCATTCATTCACATATTTAAGTGATTACTCATTTTATACCATTCGTGTATATGGAAACATGTAACAAATTAACATACCTAAAAATTAATGTAATTGAGCTCACTTTTCTAGAGGGAAGTACATGGCACAGAGCAGGAGTTTAATCCATGGTAAATTAGCTGTTATCAACTTGAAAATATCTTCTTTTATGCTTTTTTTCATCTGCTTCTCTTCAGTTTTCAATAAGCAAAACATAGTTCACCTCAAGTACTGTTCAGGTTTTACTATTCTTAGTAAGGTAACTCCATACTCAGACACGAGGAAGATTCTGTTCTCCTGTGAAGAAAAGAGACTTGAGCCCATTGATGCCAATAGCAAGGTCAAGGTCACAAAGCAGTATTATAAGTGGGATGCAGTCTCACTATCGTGTAACCATCCAGAAGATGTCATCAAAAGATCCCCGATTTCTGGAAATAAAAAAATCAAGCTCACTTTCTATAGTTTGTCCCAGCCAAGAAAAACAGGATGCCACGATGTGCATGAACACAACAGTGATTTCGCAGGTTTTCTCCCTTACTTCTATCAATCTTTTCTTCCTGTGAAGCCTAGTTCTCTGTGGGGCAGCAGATATAAAATAATTTGCTGAAGTCACACATAAGCAACACCTGTGGGAAACTGAGTCAATAACATGCAAACAGGTACTTTAAAAAAAGGGAAAAAATCCCAAATGAAACAGAGATTGGTATTCAGATTCCTGTGTGACTTTTGTTATTTTGCTTGACTGTGCTAAGTATTTAATGCCCTCCTGAACATTTGTCCAAATAAGGCTCCTTCTCCACCTCTGTTTCCAAGAAATACTGGTTTTGCCTGTTAAAAAAGCCATTTTTATCTTTTACTCAGTAGCACACACACTCCCTATGGCACATCCCAAATGCATTCCTTCTCCATTTTCTGGTAGATCTAAAAGACTATTGAGAGAGACATTGCAGAATTTTTCAAGCATGTAACAGCACAGATTTTTGCTCTACTGAGAGCTATTTATTATTGCATATCAGACCATACCAAATATCCAACACCACCATAATTAAAACACTTCTACTGGTACCCATTGCCTGGAGCAGAGCATTGTGAAGATCTTTACTGTAAACAGTATCAATGCTTCCATCAGGTGTCCCACCTTGATGAGTTCTCCCTTCAGCACAAAAAGGTAATGAAGAGACATTTTCTCACTCCAGACATAGTATCTCGAGTTCTAAATAATGTAATTTATCACAGATAATGTTCAGACTTTACACATTACTGTCTTAAAAACAGAGTTCTCTTTGGGCAAGTCTGAGAGAAACCCTGGAGGCAATTGGTATTGCCATGTATTTGCTCCAGCTACTGCTGTAAGTATAAAAAGTCGCAGAAAAAGTACCTAGTCGTTATCCACTGCAGAAATCAGGCTAAAGGTATGAATTCATACCCACTTGCTCACCTTTATGCTTCCAAATAAGTGTGCAGCTTCCTTCAGCCTTCAAATTTGAAACATTCAAGTATTCAGATCTTTTAGAGATGTGAGTTTCATGAAGAAAAAAATATTTCAGGATCCCTTTCTTTTTTTTCCTCCAACATAGAGTGTTGTTTGTATGTCCACAGTGACCAAACTTCAGATACATTTATATTAATCCATGGCAGAATTCATAAACATTTCAAACCCATAAACATGCAGGGGGAAAAAAAAATAGCTCATTATGCGCTATTTTCCAGTGTGTTAGTGTCAACAGATGACTTTAAATTAGGGTAGAAAACTGCCTACTAATCGGAGCACAGAAGAATATTTATTTTCATTTTACAGTAATGTGACTGTGGTCGATTTTTTTCAAATGGTTCCACAACAACAGCACTATTCAAATTTTAGACTGAATATAAAAATCAATGAAGGTGGTATATATAGACACATGAACTGTCCTTAAAAATTCCTTCTGACCGCAAGTTTCTTAAGAATGGGATGCAGTACACTTGAATTTGCAGAGGTGGTAGTGAAGTATCCATTCACTGGCATCATCACTAGCTCTTGTTATCTGGTCAGGGGATAATTAGGGGTTTGCTTTTTTTAACTAAACACCTTTCCAAATGGCAAGTTACAGAATCCTTGCATAGTACTTATAGATAATTTTTAGGTTTTTTTAAAAAGACTGATAAGTTAGAATACATTTTTCGATATGCAGAATGATGCATAAAGTATTCTGATGAACTTTTATTAAAAATAATCTTCCTACAGTAGTATGGAATTCTTTAGCAAAGCCAAGCCACCACCTGTTGCACAGCCTTCTTCACTCACACCATAAATTTGATCTCTTCTGTTCCCCTAATGATCTACATTATTGGCTAATAACAGCTCTGCTTATGAACGCAAATGCAGTTTTGACCAGGAATGCAACTTTGAAGCAGCCAAGACAGCTTTACTAAAAAGAATCACTTTCCCTTCAGTGAGACCAACTTTTTTTTAAACCTTTACAGATGCGTATGGTACAGTCATTAAGACTGAGAAATTTCTCAGTCAGAGAACAAAAAGTTTCTTAATGAGAGACAACAAGCACGACTTGTGATGCTCTGCATGCAGTTCACTTTCTAGGACTTCTTGTGCTGCTTCCTTTTCCTAACTCAATGTGTTCAAGATGCACGATGCCTGGTTCCCAGCTATGCTTGTATCTGCTGGATGTCAGTATGCACTGAAGATTTATGTTCAGCTTCAAATCAAATGCACGTTTCACACTCTATATAGGGATGCCCACAAGCATATTGTTCTTTGGAGAACAACTCTCTGGCTCCATAGATACAACTTGGACAGAATAGCTGCGTTCTTCTGCAGCCCGTGCCCGATCCAGATCCACAAGCCCCATACACTGCTTTCCTAAAACAAGAGCAAAGGAGACCATGGAAACTCTAAAAATGCAGAAACATTATCGGATACATGCACTTCAATATCCAATGTTCGGAAAACACATCAGTAAACCATCTTAAAAATAGGTTCCAAATCTACTTAAAACACTCTCGTCATCTGTTTACTTCAAACAGACAGTCATTAATAGTTCTAAATCACATCTGTGACTTGTAACCCTCATGTAGCAAAGATCTTGAGAAGGATTATTAACTCTTTATATGTAGAGAAATGTAACAGGCACAACTATTTTTAAGTATTCTCAAAACTTACAGAAAAATCCATGCATTAATGTAAAGCCACAGAAAGCAAAAAAATACCTAGTTTGCCCTTTAGCTCTCTGAATTGCCAAATTTCTACTCCCTTTATAACCATAACTCCATAACTGTTTTCCTTCTGTACTTTAATCTAAAAATCTGAAAGTTTCTGGTTACTGAATATCAATTAAAGACTAAGATACCAAACAGCAATCCAGTGTAATTGATTTGAGACATATGAATGTAACTGCTTCTAAACAAAAATACTAAATTACTAATGAAAACTAATCATATCTCAGATTTACCTGCAAAAAAAATAGGAAAGATAAATTCAAGGGTTTTTTTCGCCTTGAAAGTTTGTATTATGATACAGCTATGCCAAGATGATGGGGCCATTTGTCTTTATGTATTTACTCATTATAATTATTATGTTCTGAAATACAGAATTGATTCGTCAGATCGTATTTTCAGCAGTTTGAAACTCTTGCAAGAAAGATTTAGCACCTCCCTGGAATGTTTTATCATTAATTGTACAGTTAAATATATTTGGGGTGTGAGATGAATGTAAGAGACAGGAGCACTCCTCCTGTTTACCATCAGGATACAAGTCTGACACTCCAAACTACCCTCTGTAAGTGCCTAACTCTCTCCCCTGAATACATACAGAGCTTGAGTTGCTGTACCATTACAAGCCATGGTATACATCTGTTAGGTGCCTGTGGAAGTGCTGGGTAGGTGGCACAATCACGCCCCTCAGTATCCTTGTGTTCAGAACATCGGGTGCACATCACACTTCAATACAGTACTCAGTCCAATCTGTTCTGTCTTTCCACAGTGAGCCAATGACCAGAAGTATTTTCTCCTTCTCAGCTCAATTCCTTAGATACAAAAGAAATTCACTACTTTGACTTCGCCAAAATTACATTTGGACTCCGTTCTGTCAGCGGCTTGGAATTTGGGAGCGGTAGTAATTGGGTAGGAGACAGTTTAGAAATACAATAATAAGGTTAGAACTTTCCAACTCAGTTCTGTATGAATTTCTGTGTTTTGGGGAGAAATGAGCAGTTTATATAACTAACCAGGACAGATCATTGTGAATTACTTCTTGTGGCACTATTCTCCTACATTTATGGTTTCACAGAAAATCTCCTTCTGCAGCTGTTTGAACAAAATGGCACATAAATGCTCCTGTCACTGACAGAATATCGTAATTATTCAAAGTGTACGCACTAAGGGGGAGCTGGGACTGTCACAACTGGGGCTGGTTCCCTGGATGCTCTCAGTATGACTGTGAGAAATACATGGAGCAGTTCTGTGATCAGACAGAATAAATCAGGTGTGCTGTAGCGATGTTCACAAAACCATTCAGTATGTCTGCACTCAGGTCCCACTGCTGCTTATAGTGGATAAAACCACGTGTCCAGTGAAAATGGGAAACAGAATTTTATTAATTTAAGAGAGACTTGCTATGTGTAGTGGAAGCCGGTTCAACTGCGTATTTTTATGTCACTCCTTTGACAAATGTGCTGTTTCACCCCTGACAGTCACAGATAGAATGCTGTACTTTAGTGCTTTAGAGGCTTACAGCTAATGACACAAAATGATTTGCCACTTCACTGAGGCTGCGTAAGATCAGTGGTAACTGGCAAAATACAGTTTACAATACAAGCCTTAAATATTCAGAAAGTAACAGAATGAGTAAGTTTGCCACCATTTGCAATAGAAAACGTGTCCACCTGTTCATGAATATTTTAATTAAATGAAATCTACAGAGTTTTCTCAATACTTGATGATGCATTGAACAAAATTAAATTAAAAAAAAAACCTTCACCATGTCTGTAACACTGATCTTATTCAATCTTCAGTTACTTGCAAGCAAAACTTGTAAGTACCCCAACAAGATTCCCACAAAAAGTTTCAGAGCTGAAACAGAACACTGAAATGTGAATGATCTTCACTGAAACAGATTAGTATTATATGGAACTTAAAGAAAAAAATAACATTCTTTAAAACAGAAAAAGCAATGGGGAAGAGAGAAGAATAAGATTTATGTTTAGCACATAAAAGTTAAATTTGAAGAAAAAAAAATCCCATTTCAGAGAACAGAAAAAAGTTGCAATCTTCCAAAAACACCTTTTGGTCCTTTTCCAATTTTCAGTCTACCTGGCAAGCTGCAGGAGACAATGTGGGTGCTACACTGGTAACTGAACACTGTCCTTTGGTTTTCTTTTTTTTTCAAATACTGTGACGATAGCAAAAAAGCCATCAAATTTCTTATAAAATAGATATTGTTATCTCAGAATCTGTGCAGTGAGTATAGGAGATATTTTGAATTCTTCAAATGAAGCTTTTTAAAAATATTATTATAATTGCTACTACTGCTTTAACATACTTTCTAAGTGTTTCTTGCAAGCCAAGGACACACTGTTATATCCTGAGAGGTCCCAGTCCTTCTGTGTTTTCTGACCTGGAAATCAGTTCTTAGCTTCAGTCAGAACATTAATACCAAATAGGATCATGCTATATACTTTTCTGAGTCAAAGAATGCTAGCATGTTGCACATAATGAAGAAATGGCTTTGTGTATTCCAAGTATTCGAAGTGTTACATATTTTGGTGTCCTTCTGAGTAATGAAATTCCCATTATCTTAATGACAGCTTCTTGCATTTCTTCTCCTCAGAAATAACTGACACCTGACCAAGAAACTAAAATCTTGGGGATCAACTTACTTTGGCCACTAATTGCACAGAAATGACTCGACAGAAGGCAGCTGCTCTTACTCAGAATGGCAATAAAGTGCAAACCTGAAACAGAACTGACTACAGAAAGGTAAAAGTTGAGTTATGCACTGCTGTAGCTGTAACATAGGTTTCCCCATGATGGGAAGGCTGGTTTACCCCAAGTAAGAGGTAAAGCCAAACTATGTTCTTAGCAAAGTCTTCAAATTATAAACATTATTCACTATTAAAAAAAAAAAAAATCCCAGAAAACCTTCTGGGCTTTTTCCTAGAATTATGACGATGATACTAATAATAAGGTGGGCCAAATAGGTTTGTATGTTCTTAAGCCTGCCTGCACCAAAGCTAGCTCAGCCTCTGCAAAGTAGCCTTCTGGTTTCCAGCTGGCATTAGATGTTTGCCCTTCTAAGGGAGTTATCACCAGCGATTCCAAGCAGGACAAAGGGTGCACACTGAGAACCACTACTACAAATAGCCTGTGGTTTTAATGTAAGATAACTGGCAATACCAGGACTTCAGTAAACTTTACAAAGCCCTCATTCTTTTCAGAGAATGGCGAGTGGAAAAAAAAAGTGAAGCAACAAAAAAAATCAATAAAATGCAAACTCTCGCATTGATAATTCTGAAAGAAGAAAAGTTTCTGTACCATGGTTCAGAATAGCAAGAGGAGAAATGAGAAGAAACACACACTTTTCAAGTTTTTCATGCAGATAGCAACTTAATGCTCTGTTGATAAATGTACTACTTCTTCCTCTATATAAGCAAGGTAAATACACATAGTGTACACAACAGCTGCAGAAATTCATACCTATTAGCCTGCGTTCAGGTGGAAGCTGAACAGCTGTCTGATCTGCAAATCTGCAAAGGATCATGTGCTCCTAGAAAAAGAAAAGAAATGTGGTCCAGTAGCATTTCTCTCTTCCAAACAAAGAAAGAAAAATCTAATTAAATATTTAAAAGTATCAAAGACACTCTCATGTTGAAGAATATGTTTCTAGAAAAATTATGTGTGCAAATCCTAATTACGATACTGCTTCAGCTTGTAAATGTGTGTGTAAATCAAATGTTTGTAACCACAACCTCATTTCTACTCAAGAGTATTTATTTCTTGCTAAAATCACTCTGTTTCTGTGCAGCAGTTGAATTGGATGCAATGTATACAAGATGGCATTCTTCAAAGTCATACTGCAGACTAACTTTGCCTTCCATTACTGGTCAGCAACGCTGCCTTCTTTAAGCACAGTCACCATGGGGCATCTCTGCACCAATAAGCAGCCAAGACAAAATTCTTAAATAGGTGATTTGAACTACTGCACATTTCTCCCAAGCAGTGATTTTGAATTTCATAAGAATCGTCTTGTGGGTCAAACTCCCTCTGCTCTGTCAAATGCATTCAGGATCAACCCAAAAGATCCTGAAGGCAAAAAATCCCTGGCTATGAATGAGAAAGTTTCCTACCTCAAAATGAGCACAATTCACATTCAAACTATCCCTGTTCCGCTTAAAAGTTTCTGCAGAGTTTCTACACCAGCTGCTGTTGATTTCTTCCTGTCTTGTCACCTAGGGGTATGGTGCAGTGGAGGGTCAGTCCCACCACCCTACTCCCAGCTTAGGTCACTCCACAAGCAGGCACAACCCCATCCCCATTTGCCTTTCAAAACCACCGCCTTTGCTCGCATAACGGTTCCTCAAAGACCAGCCAAGCCAAGGAAGGCAAGTCAGCCAGATGGTGAGAGAAAAAGCCTTGAAGGTGTAGCAGTGAAATTAACGCTCTGATGACAGCTGTGCTCTCTGGGACAGCTGCAACATTAAGTACAGAACAGAGCAAATCAGAACCATTTTGGAACTGCACAACATTCCCAAGTGTCCTATAATGTCATGGGGAGAAAACAGAAATGGACAACAAAAAGTGCTCTGCTAGGCAAAGCTCCCAGAGCTCCAGTTCTGAAAAAGGACAAGTGTCTTGCATCAAGAAGAAACCTTTTTTTTAAAAAAAAATAAAATTCTTGCCCGATATAAAATAAGGATTTTAAAGGTTTGGTTCCTGCAAGAGATGGAGAAAGCAACTTCACCTAAGGATACTTCACTTTCCTGTAGTATCCTGAAGTAAGGATATTTACTCCAGCTTTTTATTAGGGGGATATAAACATCCCAAAATCTTCATATTTCACAAAAAATCTGAATTGAAATCTCCTCTTCATATTAAATCAAGATGGCAACTGCCTCCACAGTACACTATATCCAATTCATAAATTTAATAGACACTTGACCACGAAAAAGTTTGCCCACATATTATAAAATAAAATACTATGGCTACTTGCTACTCAAATATTACTCATTTAAATAAATTTACAGTATCTTGAGACAGGGATATTTGTTCCCTAGTACAGCTCATTCACATGAAGTCTTTCAGCTCACAGCTCCATAAGAAATATGCAAGCAAAATAAGAACATGTTATAACAAGTTTAGGACTTAAAAATGTGATACTCAGTTCAAATATAGCTATTTTTGTAGTACAAAAGAGCTGAAAAACATTAAACCCAGATGTGACTACTGGAGAATGGAGGAGAACAAAAGCCACAGGCAATGTGGCTGCTGTGAGGAGAGAAGCAGCAGCTTGGGGAGGAAAAGAGGCATTCAGAGGAGAAGGAGAAGACCCAGATCAGCACAGAAGTCTGCGCCAGCCTTCCTGCACCCAACACAACCTGGCTCTTTGCAACATTAGGTTCTCAGCTCATCCACAGCCAAGGTAAGCCTCACCACTCAACTTGCAAATCTGGACTGACTCTAATGCCTTGGCTTCCTACAGAGATGATCCAAAAAGTTAAACTAGAGCCTAAGTTATGACTACATCGTTTCCTCATGACAGAGTCATTAAACTGTCACATCCTGTTGGCAGGAATAAGAAAAGCATTTCTAAAATAATGAAGATAATTAATTATAAACTGCCCAAACATTGTGTGTGCATAAACAGTTAGCTTGCTTACTAGAACACCCATGCCTTCAATTCCTATTAAGTTTTAAAAGCTGTATGTGCAAAGTTACTCAATTTTGCTTTCCAACTCTCCTATAGAGTGTCTTGACAAATAGTCTCAAAATGTATCATGGTAGAAACCTACAGCTATCATAACCTTATTCTTTGCAGCTATAAACTAATGAATTACAGCATAATGTTCTCATCAAAAAGGTTGTGGAATTGCCAGACTTCTGGATGCCTTTTTAGATCTCACTAAAATGAAAGATAAGAGAAACGAATTTAAAATGGGAACTGAAGGGGGGTGACACAGACAGCGTCTGGCTAACACATGGCAGCTTTGGCTACTAGCCAGTAACCTGTAACAATTTATTAATATGAAATACAAAAACCCATATAGCTAGCTGTATAACAAAAGTTATTTATAACTAGGATTATTTGAGGCACCAACCAGCCTAGACTGTATAGACTCTTACATTACTAAGAGCAGCATTATTTTTAGTGTTGTCCTTGACCCCTGTGCCCTTCTGCAACACAAAGAGTAAAATACTGGAACTCCTATGGTGTTGACAAAACCCGTGATTTAAACATCCATGGTTTAACAGATTAAGAAAAAAATTCACTGAGCTTTAATGAGATTATACACTCTATTCTACTAGGCATCCTTGACTTTATAACTGTTACCATCTCCCTCTGTACTGTCAACAGGTCTACTTTTAATATGATAGTAAATAAACTCTTTCTGAACTGAAACCTGAGTTCTTCATGATTATGTGTTAGAAACATACAAATGTGTTCGAAAAAAAATGTTAATCTAGGGAAAAAATAATGGCAGGTCCAAATCCACTGTGCCACTTTTACCATCTCAATCTATGGACACTTATTTCCATGTAAATTAGCAAAGTGTACACCAAAATTCTTTACTGTGAGGGTGATGAGACACTGGCACAGATTGCCCAGGGAAGTTGTGGCTGGCCCCTCCCTGGGAGTGCTCAAGGCCAGGTTGGATGAGGCTTTGGGCAGCCTGGTCTGGTGGGAGGTGTCCCTGCCCATGGCAGGGGGGTTGGACTGGATGAGCTTTAAGGTCCCTTCCAACCTAAACCATTCTGTGATTCTTTGATCACAAAGATGAGATTAGTGTATTACCAGATAATTTAAGTTCTCTATTCAAGATGGCTGAAAATTTTCTGAATTTTTTAAATGTCCTTTTACCTGAGGATCAAAAAGGATAATCTCCATTTTCGTGCTACAAATAGCATCTTTGCTATGCTCACTGTCCCAAAAGACATTTGGATATTAAAAATACCGTATCTCTCTCTCATGTTTCTATTACAAAGGATTATTCTGCATCTACAAAATTCATTTTCTATATTGTAAACATGTAGACATTCTGTATTGTCTAGGATTTGACATATAAATTTAGTTTCTATATAACCTTGCTTCTCTCAAATGGAAACATTTTATTCCCATGCCACATTAAGTGGACCTAACCTTCAAACTTCTGGTTGCTTATCACTACTGAGTTTAAACACACTAGACAAAGCTTAACAGAGCAGTACCAGTTGTCTGCTGTCCACCTCTCTGCTCTTGTCCTTTTTCACTCCTCCCTGTTATCTCCTTTCTGTCAGATCTATGTGCCTCATTGATTTTTTCTCCCACATTTCTCTCAGACAATCTCCACTGAGACCCTGGCTCTCCAGGGTAAAAAGGTATCTCTGTATTTTTTAAATAATTCTGAATAACTTTTTAAAACAATACTATATAAAATTCTTGCTGATGAGTATAAATTCTTTCCACTCACTATACCATTAGGAGAGCTCTAATGTTTATCAGAAAATAATATCTATTTTACCTAAAAAGTGACCAGACATTTCCACAGTATGAACATTGTATTTAAGAACTAAATAAATTGGTATCATGTAGCTGTTAAATGATACATGCTGAAGTATCTTAGGAATGGCTTGTTTATACATGATGATAAAAAAGTTATTTTGTGGAGAAACTAATTTTATTGTAGAAAAAAAAGCCTCAAAAGGGGGATGGTGGAGAGAAAGCAACAGAACAACATCTGCACTACTAATGAACATTTCACATAACACATGTTCCCCTTGGCATTACTTATATTTCAATTGATAAGGAGACCCAGTGAAACACAAGGAACTGCACATAACCGTCCCGCCCACCCCCAACCTTTTACATACCTTGTAGGACAAAACTTCTTTGAACTGATGACTGAAAAAAAAATTAGACCAATTCAATTAACATCTAAAAAAGCATAAGTGGAAAAAAGACGCAATAAGTACATACTTGAACACATTTAAAACAAAATAGCAATCTCTGCATCATACAGAAAGGCATTAAAAAAACCCAGAAACCATTACAGTTCCAGTTCACTGGAAAAGGAAAAGCATATTTGATGTCATTTTTTCTACTGTATTTCATACAATATAATTTATTATTTTTATTATTATTAAATTATAATTATTTATTATTCATGCAATACAATTCATAAAAATTCTCTCTTTAAATCATTATAAATGCTAGCACAGATTTACTGGTGTTTCCACATGGTCACATAAATACTTTATATTACATGTACACAGCCTCTAGACAGGCATATATTTTGTTGGTATCATGAAAGTAAGGTGTCTCTAGAGTGGAAATGACTATAGAAGACAGGCAATATGGGGGTATGAGCAGGCTATCATGCTTTATGATCACATAAAATATGGGGAAAAAAAGAAAAAGCTAACCCTAAAATGTAGCTTGAGCTAGGGTTAATATGTTTTGAACCAAATAACTTTCTACATAGGCTTACGATGATAGATTCAAAATTTTAGCAAACACAAACCCATACTTTACATTCTTGCAGCATCTACAGCAACCAAAGGTTTCTAACATATCGAGCATTTCCAGTCTTCATGATGTAAAAATGGAACTGGTCAAAAGTTGAACAGTATCCAGTCTACTTTAAAATGAAATCCAATTGGATTTAACTCCATTCACCACCACTCTCTGGGCCCTGCCACCCAGCCAGTGTTTGATCCAGCAGAGTGTAAGCTCATCCAAGCCTTGGGCAACCAGTCTGTTCATGACAGTGCTATGGGAAGCAGTATCGAAGGCTTTACTGAAGTCCAGGTAAACAACATCCACAGCCTTTCCCTCATCCACCAAGTGGGTCACCTTGTCATAGGAGATCAGGTTTGTTAAGCAGGACCTGCCTTTCATGAACCCATACTGACTGGGCCTGATGATCTCGTTGTCTCATAAATAGTGTGTAATGGAACTCAGGATGATTTGTTCCATGACACTGAGATCAGACTGACAGGTCTGTAGTTCCCTGAATCCTCCTTCCGGCCATTCTTGTAGATGGGCATCACATTTCCTAATCTCGAGTCCACTGAGACCTCCCTGGTTAGCCAGGACTGCTGGTAAATTATGAAGAGCGGCTTGGTGAGCACATCAGCACTCTCAGGTGTAACCCACCTGGCCCCCTAGACTTGGGTATGCCTAGTGGGTGCAGCAGGTCACTAACCATTTCCTCTCGGATCACGGTGGCCTCATGCTGTTCCTCATCCCTGTCTTCCAGCTCAAGGGGCTGGGTACCCAGCAAACATCCAGTCCTGCTATTAAAGACTGAGGCAAAGAAGGCATTAGGTACCTCAAGCCTTTTCCTCATCCTTAGTCAGTGTGTTTCACCCTGCATCCAATAAAGAAGGAAGATTCTCCCTAGTCCTGATTAAATCTGATTCACCTTGGACACCCAAAATGCAAAGCTCAGCTTTACAAAAAAAACCACAAAACAAACCAACCCACAACCCTCTTCTTCTATCCAGTTCTGCTTCGAAAAGTTGATAGCCTCTTATCTTCTGCCACTTTATGCTTACCTTTTACAATTTATTTATATCAAAGGCATTAAAATTCTTAAGCCTAAGACATATAGTATCTCCAACATGACAGATCTGAAGAAGACAAAATATCTATGTAGTCCATTGAAAAAGTATTAAAAATATGAACTGAAATACAGGAGATCTTGACTACTTGGGAATAAATCAGAAGTTTCACAAGCAGTAAACTGTGGTATAAAGCAGATCCATTTCTTGCTTACATCGTTCTCCAACATTAAAATGTCAATTTCCCTTCTTACAGTAATTTTCATGAGTTTTCTATTAACTTTATGATTTCAAGGTAAAAGGTCTGCATATTACATAGATTCCCAGATACTGTATGTACTGTCTTGATAATAAAAAGTCTTCTGAACTATGAACAGATAAATCCACCAAAAAAATAACCCAGGAATTACCAATCTGTCTTCCCTTTTCAAGGTGGGAGACACTTGCAATGATCTTCAATTGATTAATTCTGTACTTTAATTATTTTCTTCCTTCATTTAAGTAGATACCTAAAGCTTATCTTGTTAGCTTTAGTTTACCTTCGTGGATATTTAAACTTCACTGTGTTTTGAACGAAGCCGTAACAACAAGGGGAGATGACAAAGGCTGCCCGTGCCTTGATGCAGTGTTCGATCACCATGTCTGTGGCCACACCACATGCATGCAGAGCCACCTAGAGTGTTAAAAAAAAACAACCAAAGAAACAAGTAAATTCTTTATAGCAACATACAATCTTGTTGCACTATTCTTCTGGTTGACTGGATTACTTAAATATATGAGGAAGTTTCTGCAATGAGAGCTGTTATGCCAAAGGCCTGGCACTTAATTCCTCAGTTTTTCATTCCTCTACTTCGTATCTACGCTGAGGAAAATTTATGGCCTATTCCATTAACAAGGGAACAATCAACACTGAACAAGTGTCACTCACCAAAAGCACTCAAAACATAGGTGTGCTGCATTGTGATATCAAATAAATTAAAAATGACGGTCCAGAAAAACATTAAAAGAAAATCTGTTGTGGTGATTAGTCAAAAAGTTTTTGTCAAGCAAAAAGGACTTAGAAATACAAAGAAACATTTCAAAACTGGATTTCAACTTAGCAGTAAGAGAAGTAACAGATATACCTGGCACATTTAAAGGACAACGCTTGAGCATAAATTTTGATCATTTGATTGTAAGGTATTGAGTAAAACCTTTAGAAAACAAATGTCTGGGGAGGGGAGGAAACCATCAGATATAACTTGCCCTCCTTTTTTGTTTTTTGTCCTTATTATTTTCTTTCTTTTTCTTAGCGATGGGCTCTTAAACTAAAACTAGAAAGCCATTCAATCACAACAGCTACCTACAAGCATTGATGTGTGTCTGGGCAACGTACAAGTTGTAACCACGTAACTTCATACTTTCCTATAGAAAAGCAAGTTATTGCTGTACTCAATATATTGCAAGGAAAGGCAAGCAGCTCTCTCCTATCAATACCTGTGATACCAAATGGGCCAGAAAAATGGAGGCATTACTTTCTCTGCCTTCTTCTCTGTACTCAAAGAGTAGGCCAGGTGCATACACATTGCTCTATGTTTTCATTAAACTAAGGATATTTTTGAGGCATATTCTAATTTTATGCAGCAGTGCAAACTGCATTGTTTCCTTTGCTTTTTGTTCATTGTGAATTTAGAAAAAACGTTTAAAACCACACAGCTCAGATTTCAGGGTTCAAAGTTGTTTTTCCAGGTACAGCAATTGGAAGATAAGAACTGGGCTTTCAGATACAGATTAAAACAAAGACTTTTTTGTTTGCAGACTGCTTGATGTAAACTCAGCTGAGCAGATCATTAATCATCAGCTGAACTGTAACTGCATACAGATGGTAAATATTCTCGTCTCATGCAGAACACTAAAAATTAGCAAGAAAATAATTTCACAATGGAAGTTTTCTGCTTATATGAATTTAACAACAAAAATAAAACTACTTTAACATCAGAAATAGATTCTTAATATCACAGCTATTAGATTAGCATGGAATATAATTATAGTTGTTGCCTCATCTATCCCTGCAGAAAGCAAAGACCTCTGCTTTGCTTGGATGTTTGTAAAAGAGACCTTAAAACAGCAGCAGATAAAACCAGTAGTCCTGCTGAGCCTGTATGAACTTTTACACCAACTGCTATCTTCTTTGGGTTTCTCAGAATCAATTTAGTTAAATGAAAAATCACAAATAAAATTCAAGACAAAGCTTTCTCAGAATATCTTATATATTGAATTCATTATCTGAAACGAAATGGAAAGTGAGGACTAATGCAGATGAAACATTTGGTTCACAAATCCATATGGCTGTAGACAAAGGAAAACAAAAAGGCCCCTGAAGAGAGCAATGGAGCTGATGCTGTGCCAGAGCACTGCCCTGTATTACTCCTCTGATGCTGCAACTCCCTGGAAAAGCCTAGTGTAGACAGAAAAGTGAAGAGAAAAGAATGTTTCATGAAATCTCAGGTTCACTTTAGTGATCCTGAAAGGAAAAGAACTCAACACACTTGAAAATACACTTCCCCCCAACCAAACCTTACACATTTTCAACTTGTTCTCACTAATGAGCTGAGATGCTATGAGTACTATGTAAGTACCAAAAAACAACTAAGGTCTCAAAGACTCCTCTAAGTGTTGGCATGTAAGTGAACACTGCATGCAAGTATTTTTGGAAGCTTTCACCCTTTAGACTGAAATCCTTCATTGTGGTGGGTGGTTGTACTACAACATGTAGTAATATCACAATGTACCAGTAAGTTTGATTCTCAAACAGGTTGTTTCAGAACTCTGATCTGCATTACCCCAACAATTCATAAGAGCAGAAATTCTATGTGGAGCAAAAGTGAAGTAGTCAATACTTTTTTTTTAACTTGCTTTTGAACTCCTGGCAGACAACAGGCATGAAAATAGCTAAGTAATGCAGATTTGATGTCAAGGTAACTAAAATGCATATAAACATGTTTTACACCAATGCCAAAAGCAGAGAGATGAAGACTTCTGTCACACTCATTTTGCTATACCTTTTTACATTTCAAGTTCTATAACCAGTAAAATTCTTGTCATCATGTACACTTTCCATATTCCACTATGTTGTTTTACTGAAAATGGTGAAGTCATGCAATGAGTGAATAGCTTTACAAGCCTCAGAAGATGGGTTTAGAAATGATGCATTGCTGATCTTTGTACATATCTATGTATTATGGTATTAAATTGTCATTTTGCATCAGACCAGTGTTCATGACATAATGATATAAAAGCAGCTCAACTTTACATTATTTACCTTCAAACACACCAAAGACTTGTGCCACTGGTCAACAAACCAGCCAGCTCCTGTCTTAAACGTGTGTGCATAGGAAAGTTAATCCCCAGTTAATGAGCTAATTCTGAAGAGTGAATCACAGTACAATACAAACTAATTCCGAAGCTGAGATTGATACAGGTCTTCCAAAAAGGAAAAGCTCCAGGTTTGCCTGTTGAACAGACTACAGAATCAAGTCAAAGAAAAAGGCCTAGAAATTAAGAATTTCCAAGTGAACTGTTTTGACATACACTTCGTTATTTTCCTTGTCACAAAAGGGAGAACGTAACACTCTTTTATTAAATAAAATCTCCACAGTGATATTTAACTTAGCATTAACCTTAAAAATAGACTCCAAAAAATGAAGACAAACTCCAACAATGACAAAGTTGCAGATTGATTTCAATGATGAACTATTACACATTTCACGCACAGAATTAAGTAAATTATGCATGAGATCCTGATTTTTTTAAGTAGATATCTAGTTCACCCACTGAGATTTATATGACAATGTAGCACAGAAAATAAAGCTAGAGAATTGAAAATGTACACTTAGAAGGACTGGGCTAAAATAATTTATTCTCTCCTCCTTCTCCTGCACTATATTTCTTTTTCTTTATTAAATAAACCAACCAAATAGTTGAACAGCACTGTTCATGTGCCATAAAACTTCAACATTTAACATCCTAATCTACAGCCAAAATAAACCCTTGGATGAATGGTTTAAAGAACAGTCAGACTCACACTGAAAGCTTGGGGCTTGCTGCAGAAGTTCATATTCTCTTAACAGAACATAAAACTGGAAGACTGGAATCTTTGCAAAGTTACAGAACACTATGCCTTACTCTTCACTAGGGCTGCAGAATTCTGGAGAGGACATTCGTGTCATTTACTTTCAGAGTCTAACACAGATGCTTTGAAACAGTATTCAAATCACCAACTTTGCTCCTGCAGAACTCAGATTCCTGCTTTGGTCTGCTCATGTACAGTTAACCAGGAGTCGAATACCACCTCGTGTCTGCAGCAGGAGTGCTCAGCATAGGTCCCACAGAATTGAGAAATTATACTGCCTTTATAAATAAAGCTTGAGTATACTTTACATAATGAATACACATGTATATCATTAGTATAACATCCTCTCTGTCATGATGGCTCCTTCTCAGTTTTGCATCCTGCAGTCTTCAGTTGCTTGGTTTATCTTGAAATGCTTTTACTGTCTTCTAAACACCTCTGATCTCACTTTACTGTACTCAGGCTTAATTTGAGCAACAGCAGTCTTCTCATTTTCAAGACCTTCTCCAGAGTATATCTATTAATGAAACACTGACTTTAAAGTAACATGATTAAATCAAAAATCTACCTCACTTTTTCTTCCAACATGGTCAGGCAACACTCCTGTTTTTGTATTTGACTGGAGCAGATACTTCTTTCTTCACTAATGTAACATACAAGCGATGCCAATTTGCAACAAATAATAAATACAAAACAAATTTACTACAGATTAATCTAACAAAGGTGCTTCTAAGAGCATCAAAAACACTTGTCTGTAAGGACATACAGAATTTTATTTTCTCAGATTTTTTTTTTAAGAATAATTAACCAGACACTGAAGTTCTGAAATGGAAAAGCTATAATCACTTACCCCAATGTTAAAAGTCCCTTTAAAATAGTCCAAATTTGCTTGAATGAACCAAATGTTGTTTAAGCCTAGTTCATCACTTCTGTCTTTAGCACGGATCAAGGACAATTCCTTATTTTCTATGAGCACCACCTAGATTTCATACATAGCAGAAAGTAAGGCAAAATAATACCACAAAATCAAAGTACAACACTACTACAAGCACAAAACTTCGTAGTTTAGTTGAGAAAACCTCTAAATCATTTGTGGCAGAGCCTGAGATCTCCAAAATGATTAGCTGGAAATCCAGCAACAATGGAAGGCATTTGATACTTGCCAATATTGATCTGCTTACTAAATATTTTATATTTTCCTATAAATTTTGTTTTCTCAGGAAGTACTGCACACATTTGAGATCATGTTAAAAAATTGCATGTTTCAAATATAAGTCCTCTGCTTAGACAACTGTGTCTTCATATTGATTCTCCCTGCATGCACACTTTTTTAAGATGAATATGAGAGACCAAAAGCTCGTACTCATTTTCTATTTAGAAATTACCTGACATGACGGCATCATGTGAGCAAGAACAATTCCAACGTGTCCCTGTGAAAACCAAAAACAAACAACAAAACCTGAGTCACTTTTCAGTGTTCTCTGTTGTTGACTCATAACATGACAAGCGTCTCCTAACCAGTGACAGAACCTTTGAAAGCAGCTAATATTTCAGTATTTGTACTTTGCTTTGTGGCAGCAACCACCTAAAACTGCAGGCAAAAGCTGAAGAAACTGCACCATGTAAACAAAAATATACATTACCCCTCCACTGCAAAAATCCACAATCACATCTCCAGGCTTAGCAAGCTTTGCCACCACTGCTACCAAATTATTTAATTGCTGCTGCTTCCTCAGAGCCCGGTCTCCAGACATCTTTCCTGGGGATGACAGAAAATACCTAAGTAGTGATCAGCAGTTCTCAACATCGATAATTTTAAATGGGTAACAGCAAAGCATTGCATATGAAATTTATAGCTGAGACTAAAAACTGGCTCTAACACTTGGGCATCCAAATCCACTTTGACCTAAATTCATAAATATTTGGTTGAGCTTTCTCTATACCTTTAGCATATTCAAAAAGTTACTTTCCAGTTGTTGCTGTTAATGCATCCTTAGGAACAGAGATGTATAAACAAAATATACAGTAATCAAGATGGTTTAAGCTCTAGCCTGGGTATATTCCAAACCTGTGAATCATGCCCAGACACAGAGCTCAAACCCATTCACAGTAACGTTGCCAAAATCATTCCCTACTTACTACATCTACACACTACCCTTCAGCACCCTGTTTTTAAAAGTTTTACTCTTTCTCCTGTCAATTTCCACTTTTCATAATAAGCAGCCCTGTTTATTTAAATGACTGCGTGCAAGGAGGCACTTCTCAAAGTGACTACTGAGTAGCAAAGTCTGGCTTTCCATCACATCTGTAACACAACCAGAAATGGAAAAACTACTAATTTCTTTCAAATGTGCTTGGTCAAGTCCAACATGCAGTTGCCTCAGATATAATGAATTTGTTTAGTCAGCACTTACATATCTGTAAAGATGCGCTTTGTCTCAGAGGGGCCAGCAAAGTGCTGATAGATTTATTTAATACTCTTTTTGTTTGTTCAGAAAGGAGAGTTTGACATAGATACCAACAGTAAAAATATTCATGAGCTCATCTCTACAATGAGCAAAAAGGTACTGAAACAACTCTCTTGAATGAGTTTTCACAAAGGAAGTTTGGGTCTACCAAACAATGCTGATGTTCTCCGAAATATGAACATATTTCCTACTTGGAGCACCACATTATATTTGAGTATAGGCACTCTCCAGATTTGTATTAAATTCACTAACTTTGTCTATTAAAAATACATTTTTTCCCAGTACTGAGGAGTAGTTTAGAATAAAACCCATAAATCAATCAAGTTTCCTGGTTACTACAAAAGCAGTTCAACTCATCATTATGATAATTATAAATTACATTTATTATACAGTTTATTTTTTAAATCTCTATCCCGAAAATGTATTATTTTGTATTATATATTCCTGTAAATAAAATTTCAATTTACAAATAATTCATCAAATTCAACAAACTCACCAGATAAAATTATCACTACATTGTAGAATGAGGAAAAAAACCCCCCTTTTCAAGATACTACATTCTATATGGTCAGGGCAAAGAAAAGAGAAAAACTGACAACACAAGGCAGAGGAAGTAGGGCAGAGTTCATTCTACAGCTTTACACAGACAGCCATTTAAAAAAAACCCAAAGTAATAACATTGAAAATAAATATTCCTAGGTGACTGCACTGCGTGGTGACATATTCAAGCATGTATTACTACTTCATGGAAATTAAGAGATTGAACACAACCTCCTCACTACTTATCAGCTTTGTAAGTATAAAACAGTAAATTTTACAAAAATAAAACCCGTTACATTTCAAACACTTCTACACTTTGTGAGAGTTTCCTATAAAGAAGAGTCCCAGAAAATTAAGCTTTCTAAAGACAAAAATGGATACAAGGACTGTGGATATGAACAGTTTACCACATTATGTGAAATCATAAATACGTTTTAAGGAATCATCTCTTTCACATGAGTAGATCCTTGGAAAATCCTTTTATGAAAGACTATACTAGAAACCCTAATTACCTGTGTGTCAAATTTCTATGTGAACTGCTCCAGAGCTTGCCTCTGATTTTCATGCATCCATTTGATAAACCAATATTCCAATGTTCTCAGCAGCTCCAGTTTTATCTGAAGGCAATGGAAGATGCAGGCATGCCAGCATGTGCAAAATCAAGTGAATCTCACCTAGAGATTCAGCTTCTGAGGTCAACCTTCTCATTTCCTAGATAGACAGGTATTGTGATAATAATAGCTAGAAAATCCTATAGCTAAAAAACACACAAGTATGTTCTCTATGTACACGCATATGTATGAGCATACAGACACACAATCACAGCCTGAACTTTAAAAAGTAGCTGTTGTCCTGCACATAGCTTTAATCGAGGCTACCTGAGCAACAAATGAAGATATTCAAGAAATCTAATTTATATTTGTCTGCTGTATCCCCCAAACCTGACATACAGCTGTGGCAATGCGGGCACAGTTAACAGGGACTTTTACGTTGATAATACAGCCTACTACTTGGGTTTGGTTTTGTTTCAATTACTTCAATACTAGGTTATAAAGTACTTAACAAAATAGTTGTTGCTCTAAAACAAAAAAAAAAAGAAAAAGGAACAATCAGATGCCTTCCCCTTTTATGGAAGCAGCAAGAAACTGAGTCACCTTTAAATTCTTTCATCTGATAAGCAAATGAGCAGCCAAGCAAGTCCAGACTTCCCAACACACGCAGCTTCCTTAGGAGCCCACGCACAATATCTACATCTGGCTGCGATTCCACAGCTGTAAGAGGTGCGACTGCAGCTTAGCTCGGTAAAGCAGAGCTTGCTTTGAACTGCCCAGTTTGGACACGCGCAGCAACACTGCTGTGACAGCTTGAGGTTAGGGCAAGCGGGCATTCCAAAACCTATTCAGCTCCTGTGCTACTAAAACCCAAGCCAGCAGCTTTAAATTAGCTCGGCTTGTCTTATCTCTATAAACTGCAGGCACACTTCTACCTGTGGTATCAGTCTACTCTTGTGATATTGCAGGTCCAGAACTGGTGGACAGCAGCAGCAGGCACAAACAGCAAGGAGGAAGCAGTGACATATCTCCTGAGCAGTAATGGATAAAATTTCAGGTTCAGCTAAAAACAGAAAAATGGGCTTTCTAAAAGCATGATAAAAACATAAATAGAATTTTTGTTTGACAGAATTCATTATGGACTTGCTCTTTTACCTCAAGACAGCCAAAGCACACAGAATCCCCGAGTTAGAAATACACTGTGACATTAAAAGGTCAACTCTGTTCTCCAAAATGGGCTTGAACACAAGATTTGCCTCATAAGTTTAAGTGGTTTCATTTAAACTGTAACTCATTTTTAATGGTTTAGTTCTCACAAACATCGTCTTAAAAAAAACCAAACAACTTCGACTTTCACAAATATTCTTTCTTTCCATTTGGTGAAAACAAGTAATAAAAGTACTTAAAGCTCATCCATGGTATAAAGTTGCAAGCTCCCTTGGTGGAAAGCCTTCAGAATTCAAGGCTTCCTGAGCTCAAGTAACTGCTGCAATTAATTTAATGGGATTTGCTGTAAATGCTTTTTTCCCTGGTAACTTTTGTATCCCGCTCTTATATACTCTTTCAACTTCAATCTCCATAATTATGAAAGGGACCAGGCAGACAGTTTTGTTTCCAACTCCTGCCTCTCAACAGCCATTAGCACAAATGTCTGAGCCATTTTCCTGCACAATACTGAAGGACAGACCACACCTGTCATGCCACAAACAGCACAAAACCTCATGCATACAAATGCTTTACTTCACTAACCAACTCCTCTGTTCTATTTCCCCGACCCTAAGATTTTCCCAAGAGGTCTGCGTATTATCAAAATCAGCTCCTGAAAAACACCATCAAATTTTCATACTGTGCAAAGTCAGCAAATAGATCTGAGTCACTAAAAATCAAAAAGTAAACTAATCGGGTTCACCAGCAACAGATCCACTACTTAGTACTCAGTTAGTCAACCTTCTGAGTTGTAAATTAACAAGAAACACTTTAAAAAATATTAGCCTATAGCTTTTAAAAACTCCCTAAAAATTAACACTTTATGGTTACCGAAAAACAAGGTTGCAACCTGCCTTACTGTGCAGAAAATAAGTAGCATACATTCCCTTGAAAGATGGAGAAAACCAGGCTTGAATCAATAGGTCTTTTGTCTGCTCTGCCTCTGCATTTTGAGCTCAGTAGCTGGAATTACAGAAAAAACAGCGAGCCGAGGTGTAGCCCTGTAGAGAATGTTGGTTAGCACAGCGGGGCACACTAGTCAGTCCTTCATTACAGCAAATAAGCAATAAATTCAGCTAAAACTTCGGCATCTAAAAATACTACAGCTCATTTTGCATTTCTCAAGCCCTGTGAAGGTAAGCAATGCTAACTGTTGTCTTCAAGAACAGCAAGAGAGAAAGTATCTTGAAATTTAGCCCTGCAAGGTAAAACCTTGAAGACTGTGGCCTTTTCCTACAATACACTCAAAGGCCCCCATCAAATGCTTTGCTCCCTTCCTAAGAACCCAAATGACACATTGCCATGCAGTCCCAGAACAGTCTATTTTGATTTTTAATTCATGGTCACAACAAAAATGTTTTATTTAGCTTCATCAATCTAACACTACTGTTAACTAAGCCCTTGTCAAGCAGAGCTTTGAAGTCTCTGTGTCACTTAGAGATCTTGCATTTTGGCACAAAGGCACAGAACTTTTCAGCAGGCAAAAAGCTCTTGATTTTTATACTGTCTTTTGTCAGTGTTCAAGTTCGTATAATCCTTCAATCCTCAAATAACACTTCCATATTTCTCAAGTTAAACTTGAAAAGCCATTAAAAGTTCCTTATATAAGCAAATTCATCTCTAAGACTTTAACCCTATTCAACTTTGAAGTTGTAACACAGTACAAGAGAACACACAGCTACCAAAACATATATATAACACACAATACATGCATTTTCTTATTCCATATAGCAGAATTGCACACTTGCGTTGTTTTAGCCCAAGTATCTTCTTATTAGGTTTTCCATAAGCCTCAGCTAACTAATTCAAATTATGATGTGAATTTACTTTTCATGGAAATTTCAGGTAGAGAATATTTATTACTATATCAATTTAATCTTAGTACAGCAAAAAGGCTCAGTAGCTATAAAGCAAAAGCCAAAAGAGACAGTTTCATTATTTTATACTAAGTTGAACACAACCTTTTTTTTTCCTTCTGGTAGTTCTTTATGATAATTCAGCATATTCTAATTATTTATTAAGACTCAGCTCTTATCTCCTTCACTTTGATGATATTATCTCCCACTACACTATTTTTGGTACCTACTGGAGGATGGGGACCTTGTTTGCTGCTTTGTTTTGGGGGTGGTGGTTGTGGTTCTGTATTATGGATGGTTTTTTATTTTTAAATCTAGTATTTGTCAGATTAATGTAGCTGTACAGGGGTTCCCATGCAACTTCGAGAAAAAGCAGAATTCAAACAGGTGAAGGATGCAAGCTCAGCTGACATTTATTTACAGAGGAGTATTATTATTTCTGACTGGTAAGAAAATCTGCTTACAGAGATGTCTGCCAAATCTTGCAATAACTACAATTAAGAAGGACAACAGCTTTGCTGTGGTCCAATGGTCACCCTGGTTAAATGAACAATATTCTTCAGTGACTTCAGCCACTTTAATTCAATCTGTGTGGGCCAGTGCTGAAAGTTGAAGATCTGCCCTCCCCTTCTCCAGCCTGGGGCCACCCTCCAGCTGCCCCCTTTCACTGCACTGACCTGTGTCCCCTTCCCTCCCTCCCAAGAAGGGAACTGTTGGCTTTCAGTCACATCTCTTTCCTACTTTTATTGCATGACCAAACCAGAGGAGAGAAGAGATGGGCCAGCCAGTCTCAGCATCATCTCAAGTACGTCACGGTTGAAGATCCAGTTGAATCAGAGTCTGAAATACATACTACATCAAAAGGAAAACTTGCCAAAAAAGTACGGGAGAGGCAAGCGTATCTCAATCCTCATCTCTCTCTCACCCCACTTTCATGAAAGAAAGGAGGGAGGCAACTTTGGGCAAATAGGATGATTACCTTTTGAGCAGTATTTGAAGTCAATACAGCACTGTGTTTGTGGTTTTTACACTTGGGTATAACTCAAAGTGGGGGACCCAGAAAAGAAAGTGAGGCTGTTGAGAGAGAAGTCTGACCATATCCTATATTGGGACTTGAGTATCTTTTAATTGATATATAACTGTGCATTTAAAAGCAAAAAGTTACATTCTTCAGAGTACAGTTTCAGCTTTGGGAATAAAGCAGGCTCTTAAGCAGCTGTAGAACAATCAACATCACAAAACGTCCCTGACTGCTTCCTCCTGGCAGTCCAGATTGCAGAACAACACTAACCTTGGCCCTCCACTTGTCAGGCTTGGTATAAATTGTTTTCCTTACGTCCAGCTCCCTCACTGATGCATAGCTTTGTGAAATAATTCAGTCTGGCTGTTTCCATTGATGCTGGACTAAAAAGTACTTGTCACTGGAAGTCTGCCTCTTATTTACAAAGAATGTACTCCTTTACTAAGTGCATTAACTCTAAGGGTCAGGCTTTGACATGAATGCAGCATTTAAAGGCTGGCTCCTAACACAGAGTAGATTTGAAAAAGGATTTTGTGTATTTGTTTTTACTACTTTACATTGACATACAGGACAAAGTCATTTGTTAGCAATAATCCTGCTGCTTCATCTTCAGAACTCTCTTTCATTACTTTGCTAAGAAAAATACTAAAGGGACACCTAAACGTGAAAAATAAATCTGAGTCCACCCAAAAAAGGAAGTCTGATCCAGACCAATGCTAAAACAAAACATTTGATGTGCTAAAACAAAATTTTACAAGCTTATGAAGTTATGAAATATACTGAGAAGCAAGGCTGAAAATACTCAAGAAATGCAAAACCACTTAATTTGGTCATAAAAGTATTTCTTATACGGTGGAAATCTGTTGGAATTGACAGTGAGAAAGAAAACATCAGTCAAACTATAAAAAAAAAAGTTGCAGTGTTTTTACACGTTCCACTACATCAGTTTCCTTTAACAATCTGATACTATTAATTTGCACAATAGGTGAATTTGCCAAATCACTCTCACCAAAAAGTAAATGGAAACATTTAACTCAGAACAGCTTCACAGAATTTTAAAAGAGGTATTTAATTAGCATTTTCATTACATTGAGGAGATGTTTCTGGGTTGTCCTACCTGCAGCAGCGTATGGAGACTAAGACACTAATTCACATTTTGGAAAGCCAGGGAACGGAATCATCAGAAACTTAAAAGACAGACTTTGAAGCATCACAAAGTATCAAATAGTTCTGCAGCCAAAGCTCTCTGCTAGAAATTATGTTTTATTATGTTTTATTGTACAGAACACTACAGCAAACATGATTTTTTTTGTTATATTCTTCTGATCTTTTTGCTTTTCCAAGACCTTCTTCCTAAGGTATACCCAGAACACATCTTGCAGGTGGGGAAAGTATATGCTTTTTGGCTCTGCAGATGAACTCATAGAGTTGTAATGTGATACAGAGACAAAAGGACCAGAGATCTCCAAAGACCTCATAGCCTTTTACGAGGATATAACGA
>NW_010160082.1:3523-28062 GCF_000695765.1 Mesitornis unicolor | reverse complement strand
TTCTGCTCTCCTTCCCTGTACTCTGGCCCACCTCACTGATTCCACTAATCTTTATATTATATTGTTCCATCTCCTTCACAAAGCATTTCTTGCTCCTTATGTACATTTTCTTACATTTTTACACAAGTGCTTTCTCTATTTGTAACCCCTTTCATTTCAAATGAGGTTAATTATTTCTGCTAACGACAATAAGCATGCACATAGATTGCATTTGTCTACTTAAGACAAGCAACATATATGATAGTAAGATGGAAAAGGGAAAGGTAATCATAAAATCCAGTCACAGATTTGAGTAGCTGGAAATATTTAAATCTTTATCCCACTATTGATTTATGTTTACATCTCTGGTCAAATGACTTTATTTCACTCTAGTCCTTAAGCTGTGCTCTCTCCTGCAGGTAAATGGAATGGTTGAGGGTGTATATAAGATCCTCTGGCATTACTTTTGCAGAACATAAACTTCATAACCATTGACTTTATCTTTTTTTTACAGAAACGTAATCTACAAAATCCACGTGAACTGCTGGACTCCAAGCAATCAGAATTTGACTGTTTGCTTTTGTGCTAAATATTCCTGTATGATCTGGATCAAACAGTACTCCCTGTACCTCAGGTAGAGTAGGGACAACAACAACTTCTTCTCTACTACTACAGGTCAGGTGGAGCGCAGCTCTACAATTCCTGATAGGTACAAGATCAGGGTTATGAATCCCTTATTGCCTCAGATTTTCTGGGTGAAGGGCTTGCCCCTACTCCAGACCATTACCATGCTGTTGTAAGTAGGCAAAATTGCAGTGAAACTCTTACAGCAATCAGTTCATTGAGGCTTTGGAGAAAAATGTGTGCTGCCTTTTCTCTGATGCATTTATTCTGTGCACGAACAAGGATTCCTGGACTATCAATCACACGTCTTCTGAAAAATCATGTAATCTTCTCTTCCTTTAAAACAGTATGAAAAGACATTCACAAGTATCAAGCTAACCTTTCTGTTCCCACAGCTGAACCACTGTAATCCACACTCTCTATTGCAGTATTACCTCCATGGAAATGTAAAACCAATCACTGTAAACTATCATATCCCTAAGAAAGCAAGCCGTGGATTTGTATTAGCAGTGATGCAAGAGGACCTCAAAAGATGATGATAAAATGGTCTAGAAAATATTTTTAATGATCTCATATCAACCCGCATCTAGTGCCAAAAGTTGTGTTGGCACATGCTGTGTTTTTAATCTCTTCATATACTGCCTCCAGAAGTAAAAAAGAGGAAAAACAAACTAACTAAAAACTCCCATCAATGAACAACTCAGTGGAGGAAAAAAAAGTGATCCTACCTTCTTCAAGAAAGTCTGTGCTTTGTGAGCTTTGTGTTTCACATGTCACTTAACTGTGGCTGTCAGTCTTTACTTAGAAGAAACCCAGAGTGTAATCCAAACGTAGCTTTTACAAACTCTTCAGATAAGTATGTGTAAAGCCAAAAGCATATTTTTTAATAGTTGTCTATTTTCTTTCAGACTACTATCCAAAAGCATTGCTACACCTGAGTGCACTTCATCTATATTTAAAATCACAGCCAACCAGCTGTGAAATGAAGACCAAAAATGAAGATCATCCAAAACAGCCTGCCTTCCCATCCCTCCAACAAGTTTTCATGCTGTCACAAGATCAGCAGGACAACACAAACATAACCCAGCACTTCCCTGACAGCAGGACCCCCCACCCCACTGTGCTGACGCCTGTCATCCCACACTCCTACACCAGAGCCAGCCAGCAGCCTGTGCTGAAGTCTATCCCGGTCCCACAGGGTCAGCAGGTAGGAAGGGCACCGCATAGGGAAGAGGTTCTTTGATGTAAAGACTCTCCCTAAAAGCCTCTCTTATTTCCCCTGAAGGGATAGAGATCGTCATTCGGATCAGGGAGCCTTGCCTGGACCATGGCTCCTGCTGCAGCATGCTGGCAGAGACAGCCTTGTGCATGAAAGTCCCTGGCTACTCAGGACTTGATGGATCAGAGACATTTTAAATTCTGCTAGCCCACCAACAGGGTATCTATCTCAGGACACAGATCAGTGAGAGTGTGTGCCTTTGCACACCTCCATGAGCCCCTGACAACTTCTCTTTGATTTCCTTTACAGTCTCTTGGTGGGTTAACCTTGGTTGGCAGCCAAGCATCTACCCCAGCCACTCTCTTACTCGCCCTCCTCAAAAGGATGGAAGAGAAAATAAGGTGAAAAAGCTCATGAGCAGAGACAATGACAGGGAGATGGTTAATTACCCATTACCACTATTGGCAAAACGTGGGGAAAATTAATTTAATTTATTGCCAATTAAAAATCAAGTTAGAGAGGGAAAAAAAAAGATAAAACTAAAACCACCTTTTTACCGTGCCTCTTTTTCCCAGGCCGAACTTCACTCCTTTATTCCTCTATCTCCCTGCTCCCCCAAGCTGTGCAGGGGAACGTGGGACTTGATCAGTCCATACCAGCTCCTCTCTGCCTCTACTTCCTTCTCACATTGTTCCCCTGCTACTGCATGGTGTCCCCACCATGGAATACAGTCCTTCAGGAACAAACTGCTCCAGCATGGCTCCCTCACAGGCTGTAGCTCCTGCCAGGAGCCTGCTCCTCCATGGGCTCCTCTCCATGGGCTGCAGCTTTCTTCAGCGCATATCCATGTGCTTTGGGCCCTCCACCGGCTGCAATGTGGGTATCTGCTTCACTGTGCTCCTCCATGGGCTGCAGGGAGGATACCTGCTCCAATGTGGGCTCTCCACAGGCCGCAGCTCTCTCAGGAGATATCCACCTGCTCCAGCAGGGCTTTCCTGGGGAATCTCTAAGGGGGGTGGCACAGCTGAACCCCATCCTCCCTGTCCTCCCGCTCTCCCCTCAGGGCTCACAGGGCTGTTTCTCACCCTTTTCCCCACATCTCTCACAGCCAGGCAGAGCTCTGCCCTTTCTTGGCTGCACTTTCCCTAAGGAAAATGATGACTTTATCGCTATGAGAGGTGAGATCTTCTCCTGTGGCTTCCTAAAACAGATGTGTCTTTTCTATAAAACTAATTTTCTGTCTATTTTTATATCCATTCTGTCACGTGAAATTTAGATATAAAATTTTAGAAAGATTCACAGATTTTTAAGGGAAAACATGCCGTACAAAATACAGAAAAGGAAATTTAAAAATTCTGCATTTCCATTAAAAGGTAATGCCATTTTTTTATACTTTATCTGAGTAAGAGTTAATGGCTCAGACACTTTCCCTGTGTATCTTAACATTTAGCAATGAAGTCTGTATAAAAGATGCCACAAATAATGCAGAGCTGTAGGGCGTCCTCACTCTCCTGCAGCAGCATCACAGAGGAGATAATGGTGAAAGAGGCATTTGTGCCTAACTAGGACGACACGTTAGCTCTGCTATTTAAAAAGTTTAAACTTGGGTTCACACAGGTCTGAAGATCTCCCAATAGGTCCCAACAGAACAGTAATATTTTCAGCTGGTCTGAACATTAATCTTCATGATGAACAAGGGGATAATAGCCTGTCCTATTATACTCAAGGGATAGATATAAGACCTGAAACTAAAGACGGAAAATTTTTCCTGTATCTCTCAGGCCCTATTCTGTGAATGGTTCCTCTTTTGAATGATTTCACAGAATACCTGGGCAGTACAGATTTTTTTTTTCCATGGGAGTGCAGATTTGCAGAAAGAAGTCTTGAATTTATACATTTGTTTGTAAGAGGCTGGAGATATTCTTATATTGAAGGAAGTAGGTTAGTATCTTGGATGCCAATTTTCCCTTTCAGAGGAGGCTCAGTATTTATAGCAGGTAAGACAAACATAGCCTGAATAACATCAGCTTACACCCATTACAGAATCTGTTTTATTTTTCTACTCTGTCCTCTGGACCCTATAATTTTAGCCATGCACTTAAAAAGAAATGAAGCATGATTTCTTAAACTGGAGGTGCTTGTGAAGCTGTAAACATTTTATGTTCACATTTAATTTGCACAAAATATTGAGCTTTAATTGTTCAGTATTTAGTTGTTCAGTTGTTTAATAGGGAAGCTCAATGGGTTCTTTAAGCAAGTTGAAGAGCTGAAGACCATCCCCTGAGTCTCCTCCTTGGCAGCCACAAAGTCAAGTTAAAAGGTAGCTGATTGAAAAAACAACAGTGTGAGCATCAGAACTACCAAAGCCTGGTTGCCACTACGGCTCTGCTATGAAGACCCTTCAATTCCTACCTCTGTTGACCTTGTGTTACTGCCTTTTTTACAGTGGGAATACTGTAGGGACCTTTCAAGTATTACCAGGCCGCCACATTTACAGTAATTTAACTCTTCTCAAGTTTTGTGTAAGTCCCTCTACCCATTCTTGAACACTGATGGTGTCAGTCAAGACATCCAGAGTTAAAGGTCAGGGAAAATCAAAGGATGGCAGAAGACAGTGAGTCCTCCGGACTACAGGCACAACTATTTCTGTGTAGCTCCAGCTAAACACTTTTACTTTGCAACAGGTTTAATAACTTCCTTTCCCCTCTGCCCCCAGTACTTCTTTCTAGGTAAGAAAAAGAAAAAAAAGAGAAAGACCCACCATAGCTTCAAAAGATTTGACCGGTGTTATAATTTCACTCTCTCTTGACTGTTCGACGGCCATACAATGTTACCAAAAGAGGGAAAATGTCATGGGGAAAAAAAACAAACAAAACAAAAATAAAACCAAAACCAAATCTGCTAAAGAAGCATTGTTATATTGCACCACTTAGAATGAATAAGTTTCCTTGAACAGGACAAAAAAAGAAGCCACAGAAAAAGGTTAATCTGCTGATTTGCCTACTGCTTGAGGGATCAGATCACGGCAGTTTATGAAGTTACAAAACCGTTGTCTCTAAAGCCAGTGCTTTTACACTCATGAATATAGAAAACTGCTAAAGGTTTTAATGAAACTACCTCACCAATAGCCAAAGCCTTGTCATTTATTCTTGACAAGCACCTCAATTTAGAAGGACGAAGTAGTATTTGAGATGTAACAAATGCCCTATTATAATCTGCAGTTAAAATTTGCTGTATCAGCACAATTTTCTTAATATGCTTAATTATAAAGATAAACTTATACTCCATTAACTAAACAGTATTTTATAAAAATACTCCTAACTTACAGGTGATTTCATAACACCATAGCATACATGTGTCAAGCAGAAAAAACCAAAAAACAAAACCAGTTATTTATGAAAATTCAGCCAACAAACTGAGCTCTCCATCCTTGACCTGCAGAGAAATTCTTGGTGTCAAAACCTATGACTGTTCAAGATTTCCTGCTACAACATTCACCTCCAAGACTCTGTCAGTGTAAGTACAACAGTCTTTCGAGAATAGTGGCATGTTGGTGTAGCCCAACCACTTTCCCAGCAAGGAGGCAGTTATACCACCAATAGCTATTATCAGGGAAGCTGCATAAGCTGTGCTCCTGTAAAGCAGAAGGGGCTGGATTGATTTAAAAATTTGCAGGGGGGGAGGGAGAATGACCTCTCCTATCAAAACCAGTTATAAACAGGACAAAATTGGAGGTTACAAAGGGAACAGTAAATCACCTAAAGTAAGCTCACATTTTCTGTTTCAAATATATTTACGCTTTGACTAAGCTGAGAGAACAGTAGCTGGTTGTGTGAAACCTAGGCTTCCTTATTAACTTCCATAGTCTTGTTAACATCCTTGATCTCTCCATCCTCTGAGCTGCCCGGATAGGCTATTTTTTCCCTTGTTCCTCCCCTGCCCAGACCTTGATATAAGGTTTATCTTTTTTAGACAAACAAACAAACAGAAATCAGTGCTTTCTCCAGAAATCCTACTCTGCTTCTGCCTTTTTTCTTGAAATCATCTTCATAGACTAAATACAACCCCAGCAGATAATACAAGCATTACATAATAATATTGCTCAGTATGTTATGCATTGTGTCATTTTGCATGAAATTATTTGAACACAAAGATATTCAGTGTGTCTTGATGCCCATAGCTATGGTGGAACAGGTAGACAGTCTGCTTCCTTCACATGAAATTAGAATGTTTCTCTTTGCGAACTGGCAAGTTCTGATCTCCTGTATTACAAGAAATGTATTTTGCCATACCTTTATAATGGGAAACCTTAAAATAATTCAACAGTGAGAAGAATGCGTTAGATACTGCATTCCTGGGAGGTGGATTTGGACCTTAGAGTCAAAATGGTCAGCACTCAAGGATGTGTTTGTACACCCTGTAGGAGGGATTTACTCCTATTGAAAGGTATTATGAAATTCTACATTTTAGAAGTGAGATTTAACAGGAAACACTTTAGATCCAGTTGCTTCTTTCTGACGGGGAAGGTTTATGAAGAGGATTACTGTTAATAACTGATTAAAACCTTTCGATATAGCACTTGACAGTATACTGTATATATTCACTACACATATTTAACTTTCCCTAAAATATATCTCCTATCCATTTTCTATTCTCCTCCTGTGAGGCATTAAGAACAAAACAGTTTCATTCTTAGCCCTGATTCCTAAGCCAGTTTGTGGAGATAGAGGCACAAACTTCGGGGTCCTTGTAAAAACTCCACACTCCACCTCCATGCCAGTATCTTTCAGACTGCCTCTCCCACTATCTATGCTATTTAGTCACTTCCCTGTTCCCAAATCATGGTAATGGTCTATCCTCATTTCTAGGTTTTTATTTAAAAGCCATTCCCACTACTGTTCTGAAGTTTTCAGAATTGAAAACAAATAGTGAACTGTCATGAAATTACCAACTACTAACATGAGCAGCAAAATTACGATTCAATACACTTACTCTTCCAAAAATATCATGTCATCAGGAATAACCTCAGCTGAGAAACAAAACCAAAGCTAAGCCAGAGCCGGGACTTGCAATAATTACACCCTTTCTACATGGGTGTAGAAAATAGGTTTTTTTCCTTATGTAAAAAAATATTCCCTTCAAAGTATTTTCTGGGTTTTGTTTTAGTGTGTTATCTATTTTCCTTCAGGGTCTTTTTCTTCTCGTAAAGACAAACCAGAAAGTGCTTAATAAGGTGTTTGAACACTGCATAGCTGAAGGCAGTACACAAACATCACTTCATTGTCTTCTCTTCAGCACTTTGGAAACACAGGACTTCGCTAACATTATGTCTAGTTTATACTCCCTCAACAGAAAAGAGTGGACTGATTTGACACTTTCTTTAAAAGGGCAAAGAGAAGAAGGCTTGCATTCACTTAAAAGAAGTAATATCCTAGTTTACTGATAGATTGAACCTTTAAAGTGTAATTCTAAACTGGAAATGTTAGTATAATATTCCTTTATTGAAAAGAGTTTTTAGGAAGAGTTGGTTCAGATTTTTTCAGTTTTTCATATAGACACTGATGCTTTTATCACTTTAAACACACTAACATTAAACCACTAAAATGCATGTAGGTTTCAATAAAATTCATTTTTATATCTTTAGCCCATATAACCAAATGAGCTGCTTTAACTTTTTTTAAGCAGAAAAGATAATAAAGCTAAATGAAAAGTCCCAGAGCTTGGTTTTAAGACTAAATGGTATTTTAGATGAAACAGTTAAAGCAAGCAGAGTTTGTAACTCAGAGATAAAGATAATGGCTTAAACCTATCTTTACATTATGAGGATTCTTCTTGGAGCTGCATAATTGATAAACACACTTCTGCTTTTCACTGGCGTGAGCTGCTATGAACTCCCTGTGAGTCAGACCAGGGACACTGTCAGGGAAAGAGCACTTGGTGAAGACTGGGATGTGGAGGATCATCCCCAGCTGTAACACTAGCATGCTGGGAGACTGTGAGCGAGTTGCTTCCAATCTGCAAATCAAAGATAGCGTTGTTCACTTTTAATGCAAGATCTGTTGATCTCTAAATAAGATATATTGTAAGCATGCTTATAATTTTGCTAGTTCAGATGGTTTATCGAAATAGCTTGTGTTACATGAGAGAAAATTAAGAACAGAAAGTAGTATCAGACAGAAATGACCATAAATAAATTTACTTGAAGGTTTTGTAATGAAGAAAAGAAAGTACTCACATAACCACAGAGTGGATAAAATAGTGATTAAAGCAGTAAAGCCAAATGTGCACACCTAAGTGTTCAACAGATCATAAACAATGTAAAAGAAACGTGTGGCAGAAATAGAATTATTAAGACATTAAGAAAGCATCACATAGAGTGAGGAAGGTAGACTGCCAGAAAATGTGTGGGTTTATATACATACATGCATGTGCATATTTGTGTATGCAGAAAGAGAAACAGAAATATCTAACAGCCTTTAGGCTGGAAAGAAACTTCAGGAGCCAGATCCGGTTGGTGGTACTTCACTGCTTCACCCATCCAATACAATGTGATTCATAAATTAATTAGGGCTGTGGAGAGGGAAAATTAACACTGATTCTAGCTTGCATATATAAAGGGTACTGCTTGTTCTAACACTCACTGCAGTATGTAATTATAAATACATATAATTAAGTGATTTGTATATCACAAAATGACCCCAAAGCTGCTTTCTGCATGACTTGGCTATGCAACCAAAAGATGCAATGTAAACCAGAAATCAATGAGCCTGAGAATTCAGAAACTATTCTACTAGTTTTTATTTAAGGCATGAGGAAAAAGCAGTTATGATTTTGGCAAATTATTCTAGAAGACAGAATTACTGCTGTTTATATCTTACAAGGTTGTTTCAAATTCCTCAGCTCCTCACAGCTGAATTTCATGCAGACAGAGTATGTCAGAGGATTGTGGATACATGATATAACACTGAATATAATTAATTTCCTAGCTTGACATCTTGCTACCCAGAAAGAGCAGCAAACACGGCATGACTGTGGTATCACATTTTTTTTTTTTTAAGATACTAAAGAGATACTTTTCTTGTTTAGTAACTTCAACCATAAATCATGGGGGAACATATTTCCAGTGTCTCTTCTGCATATTCCTCTTGGACAAGTGCTCTGGAAAAGCCAGAGTGGGTGAAAACCAAAGCTGGAGACATGCTTTTTTTTTCCTCCTCTGAAACCAGGAAGACATATTCCACCTAGTTAATACTCTCAGTTAACAGGAAAGCTTTTATGGTATTTTTTCCAGAAGAAAAAACTCCCACATTGTGACATTCAAAAGTTTGTACTTCAGAGCAAAAATGCAACTGCGGATTAAGAGCCCCTTCTCTATATCCACTTCTAGTTGTCAAGACTCTGGTGCTTACTCTTTTCTCAGCTCTAAGTACTTCCCAGGTGACCACAGAATTCATTGGTAGCTTTTCTCTCTGAAGAAATTTGCATTCTCCTTAAAGATTTCAGGTCTAAGGCTTGAACAGTGTTTTCTTACCACTTGACATTTTTTATGCCAGACTGTTACCCATAAAGATGCCTAAATTAAGTGCAAATTTAGGTATTCAAAGAGGCTAGAATTTCAGAGGGGCCAAGTGGTTGCATACATAAACTGAGGCCAGTAAATGTTGCAGGTGCTCAGAATCCCTGTATTATTGGTGGAACAGGCATCAAGGTAAGCACTGCATTATCAGGACATCCAGAAGAACCACCAAGCCTCCTACTAATGACCTATTCCTAATGTTTCTGAACAAAGGGCAAATTGGAACCCAAACTAATAATTTATATGGTTGTGATAGAGTTCTGGGTTCTATTTGCTTAAGTTTCACATATTAATCACCTAAGTTGAATCAACAACTTCTTGAAACTCATGCCAGAAAACATAGAAGACCAAAAATAGAAATGTATTTAGCTAATATGCATATTTAGCTAATATGCATGAATCAGCTGATAGAGACTTATTATGTTTTATGGAACAGATGCTGCAAGCAAGAAGCAGCTAAGATTTAATGAACATGATACTGGATTTTAGAAAACATATCCATGTTACTTCTTGCACCTCTCAGAAATTCAGACTGTACTTCAAGCATGTCTTACATGTAACAGCATGAAGATATAACTGATCTGAAATCTTAGGTTTCGTGTACTGGCATCAACTCTACACAGTTACTGCAATTACAATATGGCCTGTACTTTACATCAAGGATTACAATGCAGTATCCTTTAACCAACTTAACAGGTCTTTACCTAAGAGAATGATCTAATAATTCAAAGTTTCACAAATAGGCTACTTATTGTTAAAGCACATCTGTAATTTTCATGTTGCCATTGCTCTTATTTTAATGACACATTGATTATTCATTATAAAACCTCTTGTGATAGCTTATAAAAAAATCCCTTTATAGCAATAGCTTGGATATGATAATGAACTAAATCCAGGAAACACTCAAGTTCTCCTTCCTTCTAAGGAGAATTCTGTTAAGAGGGAAGCACCTTACTTGCCAGAGTCAAAACAAATTCTAGGTGTAGGTGGCTCATCTGTTCCAATGGCACTAATTATCATTTGTGTTATAGATGGCAAAGACACCCCTCTGTGCTCTTGTGATGATAAATTATTGGAGGGTAAATATAAACTATCATATAAAGAGTTTCCTGGCTCACAGCCAGACAAATAAGAGAAATGTATGGAAAAACCCTCCAATTTCTGTCTATACTGATAGGACAAAAACCCTGATGAGCAACTATATATACTGAGGGTGTGGCAAGAGGAGACACAATTACAGATGAGCACTGTGTGACAGCACTCTGAAATGTCCCATGGACATATATTTCCTTCAGAAGATTAAGACATTTCAAAATAACTTGAGCAAAAACTGGTTAATTATTTATCTGCCTGTAGTGAGGAGAGAAGAAAGAGGGAATGGTACTGGCATTTCCATCTCTTGCTGCTTTGTTGGAGTACAATTGATCTCAGAAAGCCAAGCAACTTTCCTATCCTGCTACAATGAAAATGGGAAAGAGGAGGTTTACACATCTCCTTCCATCTTGTGCCTCTGTTTTAATTTTCTCACATGACTCTTGCCCTCCCTGTTGGTAAGAGTAGTTTCTGTTTTCTCTCAATTCCTTTCACCAGCAGATACAGAGTGGAAGAGAGAGCTCAGGCTTTAAGAAGGACGGCTCCATGGGCAGCAATCCCAAGAGCACATCTGTATCAACTCATCATATTGGAAACTCCCAAGGAATTATAACTTTGCATCTCAGAGAGATGAAACCAGCAGACCTCTGAAACCCAGCTGTGGAAGGGGAGGGGGAACATTGCCTCCTTTGCCTTTTCAATGAAATGAGCAGCTGACAACTCCATATGGTTCCTTTTAAGTTTAGTGCACTGCTTGCTCTGAAAAGGTTTCCTTTGATTCCAGGGGAACCTTTTGCAGAAGGAGGTATTGCTCACCGTATGTAATATTGGCAGGATAAGATTCCCCCTCTCATCTCACTTTTGGGAGGTGAGAGGAAAAGAGATGAACATCAAGGCTCAGTGTGCCAAGACTCGAAAATATATTTACATGTCGAACTGGAACTCTTGCTCTGAACACCAGCCACAACAGCTCTCCTGCACTTTGGGTAGTTCATTAACAGAAATTGATACAAGCTGCCTTTTAAGAAAGCCAGTGCTTGACACACTGGATAACTCCTTTTAGCAGAAGCATCAATGTTTACAAGATTTACAGTAAATTGTGGCAAAACCACAGAATGACAAGGCGACAGAAAATATTGTTTCATTTCAATGCAAACTTAAAACATAAACGTATATACAATGAGAGGAAGAGTAATTACTTAGAACCACTGACAAAAGATGAGTTGCCTTTACCTGGAGGCCCTTCTTCTCTATCTTCTTCTGGAGTATCTGAAGGCACTTGGTGAAATCTGTGAGCTCCTGATCCATGGTCTCTATTAACTCACATCCCTAGTGAAGAAGCACCAAAATAGAGAGAGAAAAAAATATCAGTCTTTGTTGAAATTAACTGCAGTCAACAACTCTTAAAGTCTCTGCATGGAGATGTAGAATTAAGCAAAATACTATTACCTTTACAAGAGCTCAAAGACAGTAGGTCACAGATGAACATATTATTATGAAACAGTGGTCTTATAGACACCGGAGTAGATACTCCAAACCCACTGAGCACATCCATGAGCTTGGTTATGCATGTTGTACTATGCCCTGCTGTATGGACAATTTCTGCTGTAGTGAGCCCACTGTGATCCCCACCTTCCAGGATCAGGTTCCAGGAAAATGACTGTCTTCTCTGGTGCTACAGTTACTATGTTTCTACTACATATATTCAAATGTGTCTAAATGTATGCATATAAAAGTGTTCAAGTAGTTAATTTATGGTGATACAACAACAATTTCCTTGCAGTGGAGTAATATGGATTGGAGCATGTTTGAAGTGGAGAAAAGTAGGAGTTCAGATTTCTTAATTGAGAGCTAAAGCATATCCTAAGTCTCCGATAAAAAGCTGAGTAAGGAAAAGTGGAATATATCTATCACATAAAGTCACTATTCAAAGAGGCTTCAAGGATACAAAATACCCATAGAGTATCATAAATTAAAATAAGAACCATACATGCTGGATTTAGAGGTTCCCTCTCCTACCACTTCAAGGTCCCCTTACAAGCCTCCTACTTTTGTCTTTGACAGATTTTATGCTTCTGCTATACACAATAACAACTGATAAGAGAAAAGCATTCAGACTACAGAATCTTTGTATGTGTGCCTGTGTATATAAAGTACATTACTTTGTTACATCAGAAAAAAACAAACCAACAAACAAAAAGTTACAGTTGCCTCTACCTTAGTGGTAAAAATAAAGGTAAAGACAAAATTTCACAGATCAGTGCATGGATGGAGTTTAGTGGATTGCATGCAACAAAAAAATGAGCCTCCAATAGGAGGCTACACTATCACTGAAATGTTTCCCTGCACAGCCAGAATGCACATAAAACCCAACAAAACCATCATGCAGTAGGTGATTTGGATGAAGTGGAAGACATAAGGGAGGAGATAATGGCATGCTTTTTATTACAACCCTTCTCCGCCCTCCCCAAAAGCTTCTGAAAGGAAATATGGTCAAAAGTAGTAGCTCTTCTGATACTCAATATGGCTCTAATGCCTTTTCAAGTAGTAATAACAGCCCACAGATGCGAAGCACCACACAGCTGCAGCAGCACATGTAATCAAAGACCTCCCTTGCAGAAGCGATGCTGCTGCCACCACAAAGAGGCCAGGAAAATTCAGCTGGATCCTAGACTCAGTGCTAAGCGTCATAAAATTTGAAGAGCTGCCATGTCTCAAGTCCTCACCAGGAAAGCCCAAAACAAAATTGGCAAGGGGAGAAGGGACACAAGCCATCGTCTGTAATGAACACGTGAGTTGTGCAATGCCAGCCAAGGGAGCCCAAGGAAGGTATAGGGACATTCAGGCCCACTGAGAAAGCTCACAGTTGGACCTGAAAACCACTGAAGGAGATTCATTAATCAAAACCCCTCTGAATGAAAACATGTCTCATTCATTAAGAATGGAGTGCTCTCCAACAGTCTTGATATTGGCATTGATAGTGGCAGGAGAGCCCAAGCGGTGAGAAACTTTGAACAGACAGAACCTCTCCAGTCTTTCACAGTCAGCCTTTGAACCGCACGAAAACATGACAGATGAAGACTAAATCAATGGCAGGGACAGCTACTGCTGAGCAGGGGAGAAAAGACAAAACCTGAATTACCAGCTCTTAAATTAGCAGTAGAGAAGGAAGATCTTTATCTTTTGCCAGGGCCACTCCTTGGCTTCACAGCGCTGGCAGAAGTAAGTGGTTTTATAGGTAGCGATATATAAATAAAAGATGTAACCCCTACTCTCCCCAAGCTCTTTGAAATGTTCCTTCCTGCAGCCACTAACAAGCTTGATCTTTTCCTTGGACAGTCAGGTTTTGGCAGCTGGAGGTAGGCTGCAATTCTGCTTTCCAACCAGGGAAGACCAAACTATCTGAGTTTTTTTTAAGTGATGATCTACAACAGCTTAAATAATTTTATTATTTATTATTTTATGGTTTCTACTATTAAAAACATTTAACTTGCAGACAGTTCTTGCCTAGCTTCTCAGGATGTTCTTTGACATGAAAAGTATTTCAGAGCAACTGCAATGTACTACCAAGGCAAGATAATGTCAGCATGGTGGCTGAAGAGCACCAAATATCATCTACCACAGCTCCAGAAGAAAGCCATGACACATAGACATGTTCAGCCCTGTTACTGTCTTTTGCACATATTCACAATAAAAGGCCTCAAAGACACATCGCAGAAATGCAATCTAAATGTGTAAACAGGATGTCAAATGCACAATTCATTAAAGACAGGTTACTCACGATATTGATACCAGCATGGTACTCTGGCAGCACTAACTAAAAACGCTGGCTTAACGCTAGTATCTTGAAACTCTTCACTCACTGACTGCTCCTTTGACACTTTATACAAGTTCTGGTGCAGATCATACTGAAAAATGCAGACAGAGTGCCATGGTTAAAGACACCACTTCCTCCAAATTAAACTGATTTCTCATTCTCTTTCCACATCAAGCAGATAGCCAGCTCTGGAATTGGCAGAGGTTTTGGATCTACTCCTTTTGCTACAATGGCAAACAGACTGGTGTGGTCAGACCACGCTGGGGAAGAGGACAGGCAGCAGCACTCACATCTTCCTGCATCCTCTTTGCAGTCTTGCAGGAATTAATGTCTGTGCAGTTCATATTCACTGATGGTAGGAGAGTTTTAGATAAATCTGTTGCTCCTAACATATCAAATCCAATATTTTGTACCACAGAACTGGACAGCAGTTCAAATGCAGTTCCTGTCAACCTGCATCGTATTATTCCCAAATGATTAAAACCTTCAAGATGGAGCTTTCTGACGCAGCCAGGGTTTAATGAAAGGACAGTGGAACAATTGCAAGATAGGCAATAACGCTTGTAGTTTTATAGATACCTGCTCAACTTAATAACATTAACCTTTGGTAAGAAACTTAAAAAGCCAAACAAATTTAACATTAGCAAAGGTTAGAAAAATCAATACCACACAGCAGGAAAGAAAACAATAGATTGCATCTGATGACGATATAACTTTACTGAATGATATGATGAGGCACACAGAATTAGGATTTGGCTGTTCTGTCTTATTATAGCAGTTATAGGAGGCACATTGCTAAAGAAGGAGTGTGCCAGACACACATAATAGGATTATTGAACCCTACATTTCAGACAGACACTGAAATCAGACAGACACGGAAATGTCAATCTGAACATCTCAGCATTTCTTCCATTTTCAGAAATATTATGCATCACAGCACGTTGTGTCTTTGAAGAACGCAGTGTTTAGATGTCCATTACCCCATGTCCTGATTAATATCTTATTAAAAGAAAGTAATGTTTGCTCTTTCTCTAATCTTTCTAAGCATGAGAATATAATTAGGACAGAATACATAAAATACTCTAGTTCTTACTCTACCTGCAAAACCCTCCTGTGGCAACCCCTTTTGAGTCCATCTTTTGAAACCTGCATCTGGCTGTTCTCACTGAGTGCATCAGTGACATCCAGTTCAGTCTTAACACTTCCTGTTGCATTGAGGCTCAATTTTGAGAGATCAATCTCAACACAGATGTACTTAGGTGTAGTGTAAATGTCAGACACAGGAAAATCTTATGTCCTCAAGTTAAAAGTGAAGAAGGTAGACAGCTTATATAGCCTCTCAAAACCACAGCATAGACAAATAAAGTTTAAGGAACCCATATAAAATAAATGGTATTTCTAAGCACTCTCCTTCCCCTAGACCTCACCTGCCCAAACAGTAATGCATCCAAGTCAATGACCACTCTTGTAGTGATTTTTTTTTTTCCCCAGTGTCAAACTGGGATACCCTGTATTTTGAGGTTGTTGCTTGTTTTCCTATCCCTGCTTACTTTAAAAAAGAGTCTGGTTCTGTCTCCTCTCTGCCCTCCCATTAGGAAGTTGAAGGCAGCAGTGTGATTGCCCGTTCACCTTTTCTTCTGGAGGTTGAACAAACCAGTTTCCCTCAGCCTTCTGTCACACATCATGTGCTCTAGACTTCCTTAACATACCTTTCCCTTATTTGCGCTATATCTGCATGCAGTATTTCCACCTCAGAGATCCTGAAGTGGTCAATTAGCAGCAAGGAGGTAGGTGGTTCTTAGTTGTCTCTTCTTTTTAAAGTAAATTTCTGGTCCCAGGGAATTTCAGTCATTCTGCTCCTCTGGTATACTCTTCCACTTTTGCCCACTTGGAAAATAACCCCAAACCTCCACATTCTTCATATATAACTGCAGTCTACCTGAATGTTTTGTATGTTCAAACATTTTCATACCCCAACATACAGACAAGTATTTATACTCTCAATTGGACTCAATACAGTTGATACTGAAAAACAACTGTAGGAAAAAGCATACGTGGGTCCAAACAAAGTGCTGCTCTAGACTAGGCACCGATGAAAAAAAGGAACCACAGGGTCTGACTGCAGGTCTTGGACCAGGTCTAGTCAAGAAGATAAATATCTGGATGCATAACCAGACAAGTTTAACAGATGATAGACATTATGTTCTACCACCTTGTCTATAATAGGAGGGTGGTGCTGTAAGACTAGAGCATTCAATCAGCATCAGAAGGAAAAACAAAACAAAACAGAACAAAACCTAGTTTGGGAAACATTTATTGCAGAGATGGAAGTCATCCAGACAGTGGTTGTCTTTACTGTTGTCCCAGCATTTCACAGCTGGTCGAAAACAACTCTTCCAGAATGGAAATCAAGTCGAGCATGGGATAAAGATGGAGCTGACTAGGCCATCACATGAGGTTTCTGAACACATTTAAAGAAACAGGATTGGAGAAACAAGACAGAACAAGAACAACTGGCTTGAGCTACTGATAGGCATAAAAGCTGCACAGATTTCCTAAAGGCCATAAGTTACTGGAGACTGATGTAGTATGATGGCACTGCAGCCACAGAGCTGGTTTATCTCTATGAATTACAAACCAGCAGGATATTAGTGAATTGAATCCTTTTGCATTTTGAGAGTACAACGCAAGTATGGAAGGCAAAGAGATTAAGTTCACTGATTTCTTTTGGGAGTTTCAAATACTGTTGAGCAACAAGTATTGAGCAGCTTCTCTTTTGATCAGCTTAATTGCATGAATTGCCTTTTGGTTGTTGTAGTAGAGAACAAAACAAATATGTGTAATTGGTGAAAATTATTTTGGATATTTAAATAGCCAAAAATAGACCATTAAGTGAAATGCATCTTCTTTCAGTTTTTGGACTCAAATTTGGCTGACTGCTTGGCATCAGCACAAAGCTAGTACTGTACAGATTGCTTGGCCCTCAGTTCTGGGGTGGATGATGTTTTGAGTCGTCCAATTGCACATTAAGTGGTGCTGCCATTCAGATTAACTAAAAGAATTTATTAATCATGTTGAAGCATATGCACTGGAAGCCAACTAACTGAAATCCACACTCAAGTCAAAGCCCTACCATTGAAAAACAAACCCAGAATGTTCAGTTTTGACCATCACTTCTAACCTTAAGTAACACCACTTGATTTATGAAACAAGTACTATCTGCTGGCATGAAATAAAATCAGTAAATATATGTAAACATATGCACACCTCCACAAACCAAAAGCTACATGAACTTGTCAAATTTGTCAAGTGTTATAAAAAAGAAGAGCTCTGTAGTTGAAACTTTGACTGCAACAGCTGCAGCTCCTCCTCCTCCCTTCTTCTATATCTATTTTGATACAGTCTTTTTCAAAGTAAATAAGTTTCATGTTTTGTTTTTAATGGGGCGGCATGTGGCTTCTGGTGGAGGATAGCTTTTTTATGCCATACATTTGATGTTGAGAGAGCAGCAATGAATGAGTTCCTCTATTAATTAGGTTGCTCTCTTTCAAAAGAACAGTCTACTGTTCATAATATCATGATAATTACTCAAAATGAACAAAATATGAGTCTGTTTAGTTGGTATTTGACCAATACCAAAGAAAGCCAACATGCTGTCTTTGCCACTTGTAACAAACTGAAAAGCTGAAAACCAAAGGTTTCTAAATCTAAGCAGCAACACCCAAGCAAAAACCTTCAGAAATTTTTTTAAAAAACAAACACAAACAAAAACCAGCAAACAAAACCCAAACAGCACAGCTAATATGCCATTTGCTGGATAAATTCTCAGTATTTATCTGTACTGGAGCAAATTCTTCTGATTTTATTAAGTTTGGTGAATGAAAGCAAACATGTTAAATACTCACCCACAGGTCAGAAAGTGCAATAAAATATACCTCATTGCAACACTGTTATCAGAAGATCACTAACATCTTTTAAAGGTAAGCATGTTGTGTGAGGAAACTGAGGTAGAAATGTCTGTCAGGAGCTGCAGTCTCATATATACAACCAACATCTATTTGCCCGTACCCATTTCTGGCATTTAAACAGTAGACCTACATTTGTACATCCCTGTGCAACCCGGACATGTTATTTCTCCAATCTGATGATTAAAACTGAGCACAGTGCAGCAGTGACAGCCACCTGTTATTTTTGGATCTTCTCTGACATTTCCCTTATGTGGCCTTCCTTGTCTGAAAAACAAAGGTTCAGAGAGAAGAGTTTTAATTGATGGTCAGGTTCCCTCTGTAATCAGTACTATGAAAAGCTTTTGTCTTCCAAGCTGATTAAGCCCTCTGGATCCTAACCTATTGATAGGACTGATTATGGTACCTTGCTTTTCTTGGAAAGTAACTTGGGAACAGCAATTGCTGCTCTATCTGTGTGCATTTATGCATGAAGATACAAGGTAGCTCATGTAAGGGAAACCGGAGTGCTGGAACAGCACCAGTCTCCGACAAAAGGGATGCACATACCCCTGCAGACAGCACGAGCTGTCATCTCAATAAGAGCTTTCTTTTGTGGATCTGGATGCACTTTGAACCAAGACTAAGAACTGTAACATTTCTAAAATGCTGTAACTGATCTTAAACACATCTTAAAACTAATAATGTCTTTGGCGCTTGCATCAATGACAATGCAAATAAGAGCCAAGCAATCTCCTGAAATAAAGCAGGAAACAGAAAAGCTGCCCCAACCACAAATCCTGTGCCCCACAAAGCTGAAGAAATAGGGCATGCAGTATTCTTTGCAATTAAACCATTTCAGGTAGATTTTATGATGTGAGAGGGAGTGAGAGAGGCTATCTTCATTTCAAATCCCACACCACTTTATGTACAGTAACCAAACAGGGTTTTGTGGTGGCTTTTTTGGTGTTTTTTGTTTGGTTGTTTGGTTGGTTGTTTTTAATTAAAAGGGCTTCAGGTTAACAGTTTTTGCTTTTTATCACATAGGATGACAGATACTCTAAAGACTGAAGTTAGTAAGCAGACACTGTACTTGAATTTACTTCTGTTTCCAGACTGATTGTCAATTCTAAAGATCCATCTGAAGGTAAGAAAAACAAAGAAAAAACAGCAAGGTTTGTACTGGGGTACTTCAAAAGATTTGGGCTGGAAAATTTTAGCCATCTTAAACACTATCTGAATATGATCCTTTGCCAGCAACCTAGGGATCCAAGAGCACTGTGACTGTGAAAATTGCATAGAAAATAGCAAAAGAGATGTTAACTTAGATGGCATAAATTTTTTTGCAAGGCATTTCTAATCATGAAGCTTATTTAAATATATATGACCAGTACAGCTAGTCTGTCTTTTGCATTTAAGCAAGAGAATTCTTGTTCCTTAGACAGTATCTATCAGTATGTCCTTAGTTTGAGAGATATGTAATTGATCTGAAAACAATTTGGATTGTGAGAGTGGAGCTGCATCTCAAATACCGATCACTGGACAGAAGTGAGATCAGGCCCAAATGTGTACTATAGTTACAAAAAAGGTACTTTCTTACACAACTCTGTCTACATATACAAGAAGAATACACGGGGATTAGAGGATTTTGATTACTTAAAGATAGCAAATTGCAAAAATAAATAACTTATTGCGGAAAAAAACTCCAAAATTTGTGCTATCAATACAATTCAGTAGCCTATTTTTCTTTTTGATACTGGAGTATTAATGAAAATAGCAAGATTAGTCTCAAGACAGATCCTTCAGGAAACTCAGTGATTACTTCCCACTGCTTGTTAGTTTTCTTATGAACAGCTGGCTGCCTTTAATTTGTGTATTAATTTCTAACTTGGCTAGGTATGTTTCTAGATAATGCTCTTTCCCCCCCCCCCCTTGTTATTGTTCTGTTTGACAGTTTCTAAAATCTCTCAGCCTCAGCATAAGAGCTGTATGGCACAAGGAACAGAATAAACTTTCTGTAGAGTTTATTCATTGTCTAGAATACCCCATTGCTTCAGGATCATTTCATATAGATCAAAAGGAGAATGCTAGACTATACGAATCCTCAGTCCAATTCAGTACAGCTTCTGTGTTCATTATAAACAATGTGCTTGGCTCCTTTTCCTCCTCCTTCAGTTTTGCAATCTTCTTTCCAGTTATATTTTTCCTTCTCTGTGAAGGGAATGGCTAATTTAAACTTATGGATATCTCCTTTGCTTTCTCTAGGCAGATCATCTAGGACAGGCAGTTTATACAATATTCCCAATCTATGCAGGAACCTGAGGTGCATGGTTTTAGCAGCAGGTTTACACTGCTGAAAACTAGGTATCTCCCAGCACTGCTACACAAGATCTACATCCTGCTTATATTTTTACAGGTTACCAGAAAGAGTAATGCAGAATGAAGTTGATACCTTTATGTTAAGCATACATACTCCATGTTAACTACAGACAGGAAATTAGCACATAAAGAGAAGTTGCTTTTGGGAAGTAATTGGAGAAAAGTTCCTATCCCATGCTTCAAGAGATAGTCATGTCAGAAGTACGAATGTTGCAAAGGGTGCTAAAGTTTATTTAGCTATAGTGTTGTGTACTGAACTGAACTTTATGGGTCCAAGAATTTTAAAGACTGAAAAGATTCAGCAAATTCCTAATCTTCATGTAAACCAGTGGAAACCGATTTCTCTAATCCAAAATAAAATAAAATTTTACTGTATTTCAACAAGTGATACTGCAAAGCTAACAGCAATGAAAATAAATAATAATAACAACAACCACCACCACCACCACCATGCTTTACAATCTTTTTACATCAAAGATCACTGAACCATCTGGGAGCAATGAACACAAGTAACTGACATGCTGACATTTTGACAGACATAAGGGAAAGCTCAGGAAAATTAAACCACTGCCCAGCAGAGCAGTTCTAACTTCATCACTAGCAAGTGTTCCACCAAGTATGAATACATTTCCAAGCGAAATTCAGGATATTTGCTACATTTCTGCATAACTGAGATAGATTCTTGAATAATAAAAGGTCACATATCATATTTACACAGTTGCTGATTTTTTGATTTGTATAGGGCTTCAACTACTCTGAACCGAAATGTGAGGTTGCTGAACAAACATTCAGTCTTTAGGTCTGAGAGCACTTGATTACTTGGCAAGCTGGAAAACAGTTTTATCTTCTAGGTACACTTCAAGGTCTGCTTTTTCAGTAGGCAGAGGTTGCAGGTTTAGAAACAGAGAACACATTGCAGTTGGGTTGTACATCCTTCTCCCCATCTCTCTTTTTCCACATGATATATAAATAACTACTCAGAGGACTGTTCAATTAGATATTCAAATATCCAGCTTACTATATTGAAAATATTTCCATTTCACGTGTGAAATGTTTCAAACTTTGATCAGGTGACAAACATTACACCAAATAAAATAAAGAATGTGTAGCCAACCAACAGCAATGACACTGCATGCAACACACAGCTTTGAAACAAGAGATTTTGCATTGGTATCCCCTAGGTATCACTCCTAGTAGGATATTCCTTTTGCTTTATATAGCAACAGTGATTTCTGAAGCCTACCAGTGCCACTTCCAGCTCTCCTTGCAGAGCTATGGTCCCTGGCAAAGGCAAGCTAACACAGCATAAGACAGCCATTACAAAAGGCACTATGTAGTCAACTTCTTGTTCTAACAGACCCTACTCAGAATTGATTCCACTAAACATCCTGCAAGCTCAGTCACATTCTACTGGATAGGTTATATATTAAGGGATATATGTCCATCTCGAGAAAGCAGCGGTTCCATTCTGATCTCTGTTAATGCTCTAGCATATCCCTGAAGTGAATTACCCCGAACAGGCATCTATGTGAAAGATCAGATTCCATGATCTTCCCCAACATGACTGAGAGCAGAATTTGGCCTTGTGCTTCTGCTGTTGACAAGGGGCAAAGGAACAGTAAGGGTGCATTCATAATTCACAATGTAAGACACAGCCATTTGTGCAAGAGCTGTAACTAGTCTGCAGGAACTGAATACAGAAAAAACCCGAGAGTTACATACAAGAGTCAAAAGGAATTGGGTGCACACACAAAGGCAGACTGTCCTAACAGACGACTTGGAACATAGAAGGATGCAAGACGAGCTATTTCCTTGAATGCTCCCTAGACAAAGAATAAGGCTCAGGAGCATCGTCCTGTGTTTTGAGCTTCCCATCAGTTACACAGGCTCACGACTGCTGTGTGAACCTGACCTAACATCCATTGCTATCAATACTCAGGACAGTAGGCACAATATAACATCTTCATAATGCCCTGTTCTAACACTTAATCGCATCTGAGAGCTTCTCCTTTTCTGCAGTCCCTCATTCTACCCATCCTCTATTTTTAACTACTGCTCATAGAAGGAAATGAAAAAAGATATCAAGTCCTGCTTATGCATTTTGGTCAGAAATCTAAAAAAAGCTTATAGCTTCAAAAAGCTGTGAGAAGAGACATCAGAAGCTCTATACAGCAGAGCTATATATGCACTTTTTGAAGAGGCAATTTAAATGTCTGGGGTTTTTTAGCTCATGCAAGTCTTCTGCACACATTGACTGTTTTGACTGAACCTTGCCTGAGCTGTAAGTCCAAAGCAGATCCATGTGGAAATAGCAAGATATGAAGATACAAATTCCACCAAATTCGGAAGTTTTCAGAATATTTGGCTCTTTTCCAGCTGGGGCTTGTAGACAATGGTTATGTCTGTACTCTAGTCAATACTATGATTGCAAACTGGAGTGGACCTAACTAAGCTTTAGTGGGCAACAAAGCTCAACCTATGCTCTACCTGAAAGCCTCTGTCTTCTCTGGTGAATTTTTCAGTCTAAACAGACCTAAATACTGCCACTGCTCCTAGGAGGCCAACTAGCTCTTTTATAGTGAGGTAGATTTTCCCAATGACCTAGTTTACATCTAGGCAGGTTATGTCTGCACTGAGCAAGCACAGAAGAGCACTATAAGCAAATCAATGCCAGACCTCACTCTACTACTCAAAAACCTCTCTCTGCAAAACACATTTAAGCAACGATGAACATGAGCTCATTAGCCCTTTAACCCACTCTGTTAAAGATCTGTCAGGTATTTCTGCAGGTATGAGGACACTTGCAAGGAAAACACTTTCTAAATGTTTTCCAGGACTGGATTTTCTGTGAGAAGGCAATTAATACAATAATTGGATGATAAAACATGGAGATTAAACTAACCTTTTCAGCCATCCATTTTCCTGTCCATCTTTCTAAAGCAAAAGTTTTTCTCTAGTACACTCTCAAGTGTTGTGTTCAGTTTAATTAAAAGATTTTTCAAGCCTCAAAGGTTTTGCTCCTTTCCAGCAGAAAACGGTACCATGCCACAACAGATCCTGCTAGATGTTTCTCCTGTTATTTACCAAAGTCTTTTTTATGCAGCCATAACCCTTCTTGCACACAGGAGTGACATAAATACATATTCCCAGTGTGGGAACATTAAAGAATGAGGAAGTATGGCAATGCAGCAAGAGAATGGCCCGGAAGTAAACCAAGCGGAAGTGAAAGTAAACGAACCAGAAAGAGGATGTGGGCGGTGACACATGTGTAAGATAGTAACCAATCATGTATTAGCTTAGACAATATGGACATATACGTAACCAATAGAAATGCTTATGTAGGGTGACTAAGGGATTTTAGACTATAAAAGCACAGTTTCTGATAGAATAAAGGTCTTCACTTTATAACTCTCATAGAGTTGTCTGGAGTCCGTTGTGTGTCTCTCCCCCTCAAGTGGTGACCCCGATGTGATAACACTAAGCGGAAAAACCGAGTGGGTGGAACAACCAAGACGGGAATAAGCCGACTGGGAGCTGTGTGGCTGGAACTGACACAGAGGATCAGCGAGTGATCCGGAGAAAAAGCTGCAGTGTTGTGAGGACATCCTCGGAGACCTCAGAGAAGAGGTGAGCAGTCGGCCGGTAACATGGGTCAACAAATAAGCCAGGAAGAGAGAGCTATTGTTTGGATCCTGTTACATATTCTCTCTAAGAGAGGAAATAAAGATGATGAGGCAGCATTGAAGAAATTTTTACGATGGTGTAGGAGCCATTGACTTTCGCCTGACCCAACATAAGCCTTTAAGGTGGAAACTTGGACTGAGGTGGGGGAGAAACTCTGGAATGCAGTGACTAAGGGAGATAAAACAGCTAAATTACAGGCAATAAAAGCAGAAAGGGCGACCACGG
>NW_010160082.1:1491-3484 GCF_000695765.1 Mesitornis unicolor | reverse complement strand
ACACCGGTGAACTGGTAATTTCATCAGGGAAGATGAATCTATTGCCTTTATATCCACCTCTCCCTGACAGTAGTGATGATGAACTGAAGTCAGGAAAAGGGATAAAATAAAGCGAATTGCTGCTAACGAAGCTTTTACGATGGTGTTGTGAGAACAGGTACATACCTGACCTAGAATTAGCATTTAAAGTTGAGACCTGGGATAAGATCAGAGAGCAGCCGTGGATGCTGTTGGAAGAAGAGATAAGCGAGTGACAGATGTAAAAAGTACAACCTTAAAAGCGACCGCACTGCAATGGGCAGCTTGGCTCCGCTGCCCCGCCCCCTCCCGCCGCTCCCAGAAAGCTTTCCCCAGGCAAATACGGCAACTTTTCCCCTTCCCTACCGGCAGTGCTCAGCAATCCCACGGACTTGTGGCCGCCACCGCTCCCCACCCCATCGCCCCCGCTGCCTCCACAGAAGAACTAGTGACTCTGTCTGCACCACCGCTAGAACATTCGACAGGGAAAGATGGCGGATCAGCATCTGAGAGAGAAGAAAAACAACCAGAGGCCACAGAGTCAGAACTGATTTTCAAACTTTTGAACGTCTGCAGAAAGAAAGAATGTCAGCTAAGATGCCCAAATTGTGAAACGCCCTGCCCATCTGATAGCGAGACAACAGGATGATGCCTCGAAAACAGCAACTGAGCAAATGATGCCAACAACATTACATCTTTACCTGCCCCTGCCCGACGATGATACTGATAATTGGAAGGAAAAAAAGGATGGTGGGTATGAGAAAACAAGGGATAAAGCAGATAGGGGATTGCATCCAAATCAGAGATGAGACAAGGTATATCTTGACGCTTTAAAAGATAGGAAATGCTTGGAATGATTGCCCATAATATCTGCATACCTGGTCATGGTAACAGAAGATAAAACAAACCAATGGTCTGCATTTTATTGGGATCTTATTAGGGAAATTAAGAAATCTGTTAAGGAATATGGGTTGCCAGCTCCGTTTACACAAGCATTGTTCGATAACGTTTTTCAAGGGTATATTCTGACCCCAGGGGATTCCAGACAGTTAGTGGAAATGATTTTAACACCGACACAGAAGTTACTGTGGCAAGAAAGATGGTATCACCACTGTGAAAGGGAAGCGATTAAAAATCTAGGCCGTGAGGACGGAGATCCTCTTAAATTAATAGGATATTGACGGTAATCAGTGTACGGTGCATCCACATATAACTCCTATTCCACTAAATTCGTTAGATAAAAATGTTTTGAATCAGATGAATGTTACTCTATGCAGTCAAAAGAACAGAGGAAATTTTTAGCAGCGGCCATTGAGGAGCGACCGTTGCTCAAATTAAGGTGGAAAACAGATGAGCCAGTTTGAAGAGATCAGTGGCCGCTCACTGCAAATCGGGTTGAAATCCTAAAACAGCTAATAAAAGAACAATTAGATCAGGGCCACATAGTCGCAACTATGAGTCTGTGGAACACACCAGTATTTGTCATACCTAAATAGAATGGGAAAGGGAAATTCTTACACGATCTACGAAAAGTAAATGAAATCATTGAAGAGATGGGATCATTGCAACCAGGTTTTCCATCTCCGAGCATGATTCCTAAAAATTGGGATTTGTTAATAATTGATCTCAAAGATTGATTGTTTACAATTCCTTTGGACCCAAAAGATGCTGAAAATTTTGCCTTTTCCATGCCAAGCATTAACAAAGCAGAACCTATGCAAAGATATCACTAAGTTGTACTACCGCAGGGAATGAAAAACTCTCCAACTATGTGTCAAACATATGTCACTTGGGCTTTAAAGCCAGTACACCAACAATATCCACAATTGTTAATTTATCATTATATGGATGATATTTTAATTGCAGGAAAAGACATGGACCAAGAAAAGGTGCTTAATGCAGTAAAAGAATCATTAAAAGACAAGGGCTTACTTGTAGCCCCTGAAAAGGTGCAAAGAACAGATCCTTGGAAATA
>NW_010160082.1:0-780 GCF_000695765.1 Mesitornis unicolor | reverse complement strand
AGTGGTAAAACAGGAAAAGGAGCAATTGTCTGGCTATGTGACAATGAATGAAAACATATTTTAATAGAAGGACAGGGTTCGGTTCAAATAATTGAACTTCAAACTTGTGGTCGAAGTATTTCGGCGATGGACGGATACCCCACTAAACATTATCTCAGATTCAATTTAGGTAGTCAGTGTTGTTCAGTGCATGGAAAGAGCTATCTTAAAACATGTTGCCAATGACATATTACATCAACAATTTCGGAAATTATGGTACCTATTAGAAAACCGTCAAAATCCTTATTATATCACGCATATTAGAAGTCATACCAACTTGTCAGGAATTTTTAGTCAAGTCAATGCCATAGCTGACCAATTAGTAGCCCCGATTTGGACAGGGCCTCCACCAGATAAAAAAAAAGCCACTGCATCACACCAATTTTTTTCACCAATCAGCTAAGGTGTTGGCAAAACAATTTGACATTGCTGCTGAGGATGCCAAGGGCGTCATTCGCAGTTGTGTCAATTGTCAACAGGTAAATTAAGCTCCGATAGCAGCAGTCAACCCAAGAGGGAGTCATTCTCTACAGCTGTGGCAAATGGATGTCACACATTTAACTGAATTTGGAAAACTTAAGTATATTTGTGTATCCATAGATTGTTATTCTTCTGCTGTGTGGGCAATAGTGCAAACAGGAGAAACAAGTCGACATGTTAAAAAACATCTTAGATCAGTCTTCATGGGTTTAGGGGTTCCGCAGGAAATGAAAACAGACAATGGACCAGGTTATACTAGCA
>NW_010160081.1:0-7483 GCF_000695765.1 Mesitornis unicolor | reverse complement strand
TGGGGATTGCCCCTACCCAGGTGCAGGACCTGAGACACATTGAGGTGACCACCACATAATGTGTCCAGTTTTGGGAGCCCAGTATAGACAAACTGGAGTGAGCTCCGTGGAGGCCACCAAGAATCAGGCGGCCATCAACCAGGTGGCACCATCAGGACTGCATCCTGAGACCAGAGGCCAAGGGAAGGGGTTTGCTTATCCTGGACAAGAGATGCGTTTGGGGCACCTGACAGCAGCCTGCCCTTGCCTACTAGAAGTTATGGAGGTGATGGAGCCAGGCTATTCACAGTGGTGCATGGTAGAAGATGGGAAGCAATGGGTGTGCAAGCGAAGCAAGAGAAGTTCAGGTGGGACAGGAGGAAAACCTGGTTCACCATGGGGCCAGTCAAGCGTTGGAGGAAGTTGCCCAGAGCAACCCCTGGGGGCTTCCAAAACCCAACTGGGTGAAGCCCTCAGCAAGCTGAGCTGACCCTGCTTTGGGCCCATTTGTCAAACAGCAACGCTATCAGAGATGGAAACAGGTTAGACTTCTCCAGGAGGACACTGGATTAAATTACGAGGAGAAGGCAGAGCCGAAATGGTGTTCAACAATATAAAAATGCAATAAATAATGCAGGCTGTGCTATGGAGAAGGCACTTCCTCTTGGTGGGGTGGAGGCAGCAGCTCCAAGGACCTGAGAGGATTAATCAGAAACTGGAAATACCGCCTGTGATTCAATGCATGGTAAGAAAGTCATGGTTAAATTGAAACACGGGGAAAGAAGGCTCTGCTGACAATTGAGAAGGATCCTAAACAGAAAATAAATGCCTGAGGACATTATCTACATTATCCTGGCAAAAGAAAGCCAAGCAACGGGCCCAAAGGTTCCTCCCACTCCTGCACTGGGGATGTCTCCTTTGTAGACTCAGTAACGTGGATTTGGGCTGGATATTTTCCCAAAGCTATCAAATGTGAGGCCATGTAGAGCTGCGTCTCCAGGGGCTGCAGACACAAATCCCCATGGTCCTGGGCAGAAGAAACCACCTGAAAGCCTTTAATTGCTCTGCACTGGGTGCCTCTGCTTTGGGGTGAAGCTCATCGAGGAGTCCCAGCTCTGCGCCTCGCAGCCACGCAATTACTCGCTGTGTGGTTTTATGGGAGTCATTTTATTGATCATTTTATGGTCTTTAATAACATAGCACATCCCTGGGCTGCTGGGACAAGAAGGGGCCCTTGACTCAGTGCCAGAGGACGAGGTCTCCTCTTCCCAAAACCTCACACGGCCATCGCAGGCTGTAGGAATAACCTATTCCCAGGCCATCACGTCACCATTTTCTGACCATTGCTATCTACAAAGCCAAGGCTTTTTTGTTCTCTTTTTAAAGCTTGGCATTCCCAAACTCAAGGAGAAACTTCCCTACGTCCCACTGAGGAGCCAGGACCTCTCTGCGTTAGGAGCTGTGCATGAATATCGCCAAATAAACCCAGGGCCAAAGCTAAGCATATGACAAGACAGCAGGGGAACTTAATTAAAGGAAAGCCACTGACAGCCCAATGATCGTATGCAGCAGAGCAGCCAAAATCAATGCTTCTTCCATATACTTCACTTAATTAACCTACTGGATTTACCCAAAAGGAAAATGACTTCCCCAAGTAGGTTAAATTCCAAACTGGGGGGGGTGGTCTTAAATTAAAGGTCCTCTTCTTTTTTTGGGTGGATGTGGCCTAGTGACATAGGAGCAGAAATTTGCCTGAAGGAGGTCGTCTGATGGCCGCAATTCAGGAAAAAACCCGAATAAAATGATACCAGGAGCACACAACTGCTCCATGGTTTTGTTGGACCCGAAAGAGGACACCTTGATGCAGTAGAAAAACCCAGCTGTGGAATTGTTGTGTAGTCCAAGAAGAGACGGAAAACCCTAAAACCCCTGAAAATTGTTAAAAGGAAATTGTTAAAGGAAAGGCTCAGGGAAGCGCCTTCGCCCCCTCCCTGCCCAAAGTAATTCCACTTAAAAATCGAGGGTCATCTTTGCAGGTTAACACGGCAACGTTCGGGAAATAAAGATAATTCTTTGCCTAGCGACCTTTTAAAACATCCCCAAATCAGGTCACTGCTCTGTAGCGTTATGACAGAATAAAACTGCATTAATAAAGATAATTTTATTTCTTTCCTTATATATCTACAGGAATAAACTCCCCACCAAAAAGCCAGGTTTCACTGGGGCTGAAGATGTCCAACGCGGGGTCACAGGATCCCACCCATCGCCATAAGAAGCCAAGCGATGCCTCAAGATCCTTCACGAGACGAGCGAAGTTGTATAAATCCAAGCAAACGCCGAATAAATCCTTAATTTTGGCAACTACCGAGTAAATCTGCCGGGGTTTTTGGACCTCACAGGCCCAGCAACTCATGAGCATCCTGGCAGGGCCAGGAGCCCCCCTCCTGGACCAGGTAGGGGCCGGCTCCGCTCCCCGATTCCCGCAGAAGCCGAGCATACGGCGGCACAACGGGGGCGACCGCCCGGGTTTTTTAAGCAGGATGGATGGGGGGGGGGAAGGAGGTCCCTTGGATGCCGATGGGGGTAAAGTCACCGGTGATGCTTTCGGAGGTGTTTCAAGGACAACCCTGCTGCAGCTGTTGGGGTTGTAATGAAAAGCTCAGTAGTATTTGATTTATTCTGTGAAGGTGCTGCGTTTCTAGTCCTGTTCTGGAAGGAAATTAAGCGGTCTATCAACGGAGAGGGCTTTGGGGAAACAGAAAACCCAACAAGCTGGTGGCTTGGTTTTAAAAAAGGACATTGGCAAGGGTGGGAGCTCTACAAGGGAGATGATCACTATGCTGGCTCCCATCCCCATCAGATCTCCGCATCCCTTCCATAAAACAAAGGTTATCAACCTCCCAAAAATGGGATGTTTCATTAAAAAACTTTAAAGATAAGGAAGTCTCTTTTTGAAGCCTGTGTGCTACGGTGGAGCATGGCATCGCAGGGGTGTTAGATGCTGAGGCTCAGGGCAATGGTGACCCTAACGTCCATAGGGTCAGCATCAAGTATTGCATCATTTTACTGAAAAGAAACAAAACAAGTGGCAATGTGGGCATCAAGGCAGCATTTCAAATATCTCTGCTCATTTTTGTACTCTCTTACAGGCTGCCCAGAGAGGTTGTGGAGTCTCCTTCTCTGCAGACATTCAAAACCAACCTGGACGCCTTCCTGTGCAACCTCATCTGGGTGTTCCTGCTCCGGCAGGGGGATTGGACTGGATGAGCTTTGGAGGTCCCTTCCAATCCCTAACGGTCTGGGATTCTGTGATTCTGTGACCAAAATGCCTTATTTTCGCATGTACCACTTCCCAACAGCACGCAAGCCTCCTCACCATCCTGCAGCCCTCTGACTCCTTGCTGATCACAGAATGACAGAATATGAGGAGTTGGAAGGGACCTGGAAAGCTCCCCCAGTGCAACCCCCCCACAGCAGGATCACCAGAGCAGTCACACAGGAACACGGCCAGGGCTTTGGGTGTCTCCACACAAGGACACTCCACAACCTCTCTGGGCAGCCTGGGCCATGCTCCAGAACCCTCACACTCACAAACTTTGGCCTCATCTGCAGCTTGAACCTCCTGTGCTCCAGCTTGGGACCATTGCCCCTTGTCCTGCCATTGGACATCCCACAGCACAGCCTGGCTCCTTCCTCCTGACACTGCCCTTTCCAAATGGATCCCCAGGAATGAGGGCACCCCTCAGGCTCCTCTGCTCCAACCTCAAGAGCCCCAGCTCCCTCAGCTGCTCCTCAGCAGGAGATGCTCCACTCCCTCCAGCATCTCATCTCTGTGGCCCTGCTGGACTCTTTCAAGCAGTTCCTGTCCTTCTTGAGCTGAGGGCCCAGCACTGGACACAACTCCTCAGCAGGAGATGCTCCACTCAAACCACCTCTCCTCACCCTACAAGCCCAAAAGTGACGCGTGTTGCCTGCACCCGGTGGCTTTTGACCATGGCAGCAAATTCAACCAACCTTGGGCAAGCTCCCCTCCCTGTGAGGGACGGACATCGGCTTCACAGCAAAGGAGCCACCCCAGGAGCAGACCCTGTGCGCTGGGCCTGATGCCATCGTGAAGCCAAAGGGCAAGGAGGTCTGCACAGACGGACCACTGCCCATGAAAGCCAGGTAGGATGCTCTGGGAGATCTCCTATGAGGCATCGATGGCCCAGGGCTCCAATGCTCAAACCTTGAAAAACTGGGGAAAAAAAACCAACTCCAAAAACTTCTGCGGGACGGACAAAGGCTAAAAAATGAACTGTCTGGCCTCTTCCTCCGCTGCGTTTATTGCTGTCTTGGCAGATGAATTTCAAGTTGCTGCCACAGCCGCAAACCGCTTGTTCTGCCAACTGTACATTACTAACATTGGACGGGGGCCAGACCTAGGAATCTTTTGCTAAAAGCATTTGCTTCATCCTTTAAATAGCAGCCCAGCAGGCAGGGGGATGGGAGGGAGGGCTCAGCCCCTGCGTGCGATCCATCTGCGACCTCCTGCCGGCTCCTCCACCCCTTTGCGGGTTAAAACCCAGGATGTGGTGCAGGGATGGGGAGAAGTGGTGGGATGTGACCTCCAAACCCGCCAGGGATGATGTCTCCCCCCCTGCCGGGATGTCCCCGCTCCCCCGGCGCTGCCACCTGCCCCTTCCCCAGCTCCTCGTCTCCGCGTCTGGCACGTTATTAATTAAATTAATAACAGGACGTTGGCTGGGTATTCGTTGAAATCTGCTCCGCTACGGGGTTTAGCGCGATTCTCTCCGGTGCTTATGAGTTTTGCTCGGTACTGGGTTGAAAAGCACAATTTGCTGGGGTTTCTGTGGTTCTGTGATTTGCTGGGATGGCCAAAGTCCAAACTCCCCGGCTCCTTTCTACGGCACAAAATCACATCTCGGGTTTGGTTTCCTAAGCACGGCCGCACGGCGCAGGATACATCACCACTTTAGCAACGAAACCACATCCTCGGCAGTTAGCAAATATTAATCAGCTTTATGGCTGAGAAACAGAGAGGAGGAGGAAGGACACAGGCGGGGAAACATGACGTCTAACACTCAATATAACCACAAGGACAGAAAATCGCCCCCGGTCGCAAACACATTGACTTTTCTCCGTATTTCTCCCACCTCCTCACGTAAAAAAGCTCTCGCAGTGAACTAAGAGCAAACACGGGTGAAGTTTCCTTTCTTCGGTCATTTGGCGCTGCTCTAGATAAGCCGGCGATACGGAGCAAAGCTCAAGGCATCGTGTGTTTTAAAGTGGCGCTCGTCCTAGTTAATGTTCAGCCCTGCTGTGCAATGTCAAGAAAACAAATGAAGGGTGAAGCGGCGGCGAGCAGGAACCTGGGCGCCCTCACCCGCTCCCAAACTCCTTGCAGAGCCCGGGCACGACGTGAATGAAATCTAAAAGCGGTCGCCCTGGTTTGTCAGGAAGCCCGGGCAGCCCGTGCAACGTGAGCTGAATGTTTTGCTGCTCTGCTTGTCCCAAAATTCCTAAAATAATAGCGAGGGGAGGACCTACGGCAATGCCTGGCTTGTGGTAGGGCAAGGAGTGATGGTTTTAAGCTGAAAGAGGGGAGATTCAGGCAAGATAGGAGGGAGAAAGTTTGAAAATGAGGGTGATGAGGCACTGGAAGAGGTTGCCCAGAGAGGCGGTGCAGGCCCCATCCCTGGAGATCTTCAAGGCCAGGCTTGATGGGGCTGTGAGCAACCTGATCTGGTACCAATGTCCCTGTTGACTGCAGGGTTGGACTGGATGAGCTGTAAAGGTCCCTTCCCACCCAAACCATTGGACGATTCTGTACGTGTGTACTCATGTCCCAGCCACAGCATTTGGGAAAAATCAGGTATCTGTTGTCAGGCAATGTGGCCCTGCTTGGAGCTCTGGCAAAGGCAACACTTGACGGATGAGGGGCTCTCAGCACTGACATGGAGCAGGATTCACCTTCTGCACCAAGGACAAATACTTGCACGAAGGACAAAGTATTTGAGAGCAGGAGATGGGCAGCCCTTAGCAGCTGCGATGCAGAGCAAGCTGGAGGGATGTTGTTTGTCCAGCGCAGGGCCACAGAGATGAGATGCTGGAGGGAGTGGAGCATCTCCTGCTGAGGAGCAGCTGAGGGAGCTGGGGCTCTGGAGCTTGGAGCAGAGGAGCCTGAGGGGTGCCCTCATTCCTGGGGATCCATTTCGAAAGGGCGAGTGTCAGGAGGAAGGAGCCAGGCTCTGCTCTGGGATGTCCAATGGCAGGACAAGGGGCAATGGTCCCAAACTGGAGCACAGGAGGCTCAAGCTGAAGATGAGGCCAAAGTTTGTGAGTGTGAGGGTTCTGGAGCATGGCCCAGGCTGCCCAGAGAGGTTGTGGAGTGTCCTTGTGTGGAGACACCCAAAGCCCTGGCCGTGTTCCTGTGTGACTGCTCTGGTGATCCTGCTGTGGGGGGGTTGCACTGGGGGAGCTTTCCAGGTCCCTTCCAACTCCTGACATGCTGGGATTCTGTGATGTTGTAGCTACAAGGGCCTGAACAAGTCCTACTCCCTCCTTACTACACCTCACCTCTTCTGCGCATGGCTCAAGCCCTTTGGACTTGCACATTAGGAGCTGACACGGGGTGAATTTTAACCTTTCTATGGCTTCTCAAGGATCTCTCCTCCATTGACTGGTTACAGCACTGTATTGACCGGCAAGACGTGGATAAGTGCTCCTCGACTCTGTTTGGTTGGCAGAGGGACAGATCTGACAAGGGTACATGGTTCTCCACCACATCTTGCACAGTTTGTGGCAGAGTTATCCGGCCTTCACCTCGCCCAGCCATAAAACTGGGATTCTGCACACAGGTAATTGCTGATAAGCACTTAATTCTGATTATTCTAATTGGAGGAATAATTGCAGGATGAATCACAAACACGGAGTCGAGTGCCACTGTGCACCAGAAATGAAGGTGGCATCTCGAACAAGCCAAGAGACGAAGGCCAAGCACACCCTGCCATAAAAGCATGAGAAGGGAAACCACTGCAAATGCAACAATTATGTGATGATTTTTCACCAGCGATTCTTTTCATCGTGAATCTTCGCTGCAATTCAGTGCCTAAAAGGTACCAGGAGATTGCTCTCACTCTCAAAGCAGAAGGCTGCAGCCTTACCTTGCTCCAACCTCTTCATCTGCTGGATCTGATCGACCGTCTTTTTCAGGATCTTGCATTTGTCGGGTTTGACGCTCAGGGTGTCGATGTCCCCGATGTTTGCAGACAGCAGCTCCGCCAGCTCCTCTAAATATTTGTTCTCCTGCTCCCGTCGCCGCTTTTCATTGCTGTTGGAGAAGGGAAACACATTAAAAGTCACGTTAATGATGTTTTCCTACTGCTCGGTCGAGTCAGGTAAGAACCCAAAAATGTAAGTACTGGCTGGAGCAATGACCGTGCTATAATGCAAATACTGGGGAGTGCATTCAGGCATATATATATATATAAATATATATATA
>NW_010160080.1:0-3126 GCF_000695765.1 Mesitornis unicolor | reverse complement strand
ATGCCTTTATTTTGTCATTATCAACTTCAATCAGTCTTCCTGATTGTGGTGCATCTTTAATATCAAAATCACAGAATCATGGAATATTAGGAGTTGGAAGGGACCTCGAAAGATCATATAGTCCAAACCCTCTGCCAGAGCAGGATCACCTAGACTAGGTCACACAGGAATGCGTCCAGGTGGGTTTTGAATTTCTCCAGAGAGGAGACTCCACAACCAGGAGGAGACTCCACAACCAGAAGGAGACTCCACAACCTCCAAAAATCTCCGGATTGAAATTTAGCAAACCAATTCTGGCGCTGCCGTAGTTTTAAGGCATCTTCACCATACTCATCACATAACTTTTTATGAGCTTGCACAGCTTTCTTTCCGTTTTGGAACTAATACAGCAAAATATGATGAAAATATTCCTTTTGATTTTCCATTTTTAAATCAATGCCAAATAAATAATTGTTAACGAATTCATGCACTTTCTTTTCCTAAAACAAGCTTGAACTGTCAGCTGTGAAGTTACATAACGAATTTGCGGTATAAAATGAAGTTAGTTACATTTCAAGACATTTATGTCCATCTATTACAAAAAGCACAATTACTTTTTGCCAAATCAATATTTGTACTCTTAAAATTAGGCAGCCATGACAAGTTTGGAATTTTGTCTGGTAATTTCTTGAGAAAAGCAGGCCACCAGCTTTATTCTGTGGGCATGTGTTTCTGCTGAATATACAGGGCAAACATTCTAGTATTCGTTGCTCAGAATCATGAGAGTTTTGAATATCAGAAATTTGAGGGCTTTGAGACACATAATAATTCAAATTATTCAAATTCCTAAAGCACATCAGACTGAAAACTAAATACGATAACTTGTTTACTTGCAACACATTCCATTAGCCTTCAATAGAAATGGTGACATTTTTAAGAAAAAAGAAGCAAATTGTGTTTTTAACTAAATTATTAAATTCATTGTTCCAAATCTATTTGTATGTTTATCTGCTAAGGTATTTGTGGAGTTGATGGATCTTTGTTAATTTTGCAGAATGGTGGATGTAGGAGGCCAACGATCAGAAAGAAGAAAATGGATACATTGCTTTGAAAATGTCACATCTATCATGTTCCTTGTAGCTCTTAGTGAATATGATCAAGTGCTTGTGGAGTCAGACAACGAGGTAAGCAAGCATCAGCATGAATCACCAGTTTTTAAAGAAAAAATAATTTCACTTAATTTTAATTTTTAAATATTATTTAAAATTTCATTAAAGCACAAGTTTGTAGAGAGCTTCAGTAGAAATGTGTGTGTTTTTACATAATTATTTGAGTATTAAATTTTTTGGACCAGTAAAGTATAATGATAGATTGAATACTTCATGCTAAACAGCAAAACTCAAAGTTGTTAGTTCTTTTAAGACAATATCAAAGAAGACTGACTTGTCCAGTCCTGGCTGTTTTCCAAATGTCTACCAGCAGTTGTATGCAACTACATGTAATTAAATGACAAGTTCTACATGGATTAAGAGGCTTATCCTCAAATAATATTAAACAAATTGATCTCCACCATGAAGGGTCAGTGTAATCTATCTATTTCGTATTAGAAGTGGAATAATTGACTGTAGAGAAATGTTTTTATTGTAGCTATTTGCATAGTTGGTGTTGTGTAGCAGAGCCATAAAGATGGACAGTGGGAATTAAAACAAAATTCACAGGTTCTTTGCTAGCACAAACCCTAAAGTAGTAAACCTCATTCCATTGAATTAAAGTATAGGATTTATATTGGCTTGTATTTTCTACTTGTATTGCTATTTCACAGAAAAACAGAAGTAAGAAACTCGTGGGTGGTGGTGTATGAACTAAGCAGGCAAAATGCAGTAGTACTTAGTGTTTTGTATACAGTTTTACAAAGTGTGTGTGTGTGGAATTTAATACTTTTATTTTTCTTTCATGAAGACTATTCCCATTATTCATCAAACTTATATGATTTAGTCACCAGCACTGTTCTATGCACGTTTTTCAAATTAAATTACAAAAGTTAGATGTAAAAAAGAAAACATTTAAATGTTCTTTATTACTGTGTATACAGATTGATTTAATTGTTTAAGAGAAGAGTCGACATAGCAAGGTAAAACAGATGTCCCTGGGCAGTCACGACTGTGTTCTCAGCTTTCTTTAGTATTAATTTTTTAAGAAAGACTGAGAGCTCTGAAAACTTTTATATTTATACTTTTTCCATAAAGGAATGAAATCTCATTACATTATTTATATTATCAGCCATCTCCTTAAAAAATACAGCTGTTACAACGAAATTTTCATTTGCTTATATAGTGTATACATCTTGTCATTTATTTTTGTATTCAGTTTATTTTTGTATTCTTTTAACTTGGTGGGTATCAGAATATCTATATTTTGTTCTGTAAGACATATATATTTGATGCTGTGGTCCAAACAGTAATGGAGTCTGACAACATGTTATAAAACAAAGCTTTATAGGAAGTAGGAAAAATAAGCAACAATTCCCCCATCATTTATCCAATCACTGACAGTGAATACAGGATCATAAGCCATGTCATGATTTTGACGCACTGCCAGGGACTGTCATGGTTTAACCTGGCTAGCAGTTAAACTCACTTGCTCCACTCCCTTCTCCCCGGTGGGAATGGGGAGAGAATCGGGAGAGTAAAAGTAAACAACTTGTCTGTCTGAGATAAAGACTATTTAATAATTAAAATAACTCAAACTTAAATAAGAATCATACCAATGAATTGCAAAAAGAATAGGAACAATGATAATAAAGCAGTCAAAATTATGCTCACCTCACAAACAGCAGTCACTGGCTGTATGCCAACAAAAATGCAACAGGGGAGAGGTAAGCTTCAGGAATCGAGGTAGAAGGGAAGGGATTGAAGGGATAGAAGGGGAGATCAAAGGGAAGAAGAGAAGGGTTGTCCCCACAAATTCCCCAATTTATAGTGAGTGTGACATTTGTGGGATAGAATACATTTTTATTGATCTGCTTGGATGACACCCAGATCATCTGTCCTGGGTCATCTGTCCCAGAAAATCTTGGGCTTTCATTTCCTCCCCACCCTCTTGTGCAGAGAGAAGGAAAACAAAAAACAAAACAAAACAAAAACAACA
>NW_010160079.1:14304-35825 GCF_000695765.1 Mesitornis unicolor | reverse complement strand
CTCGCTGGATGGCAGCACAGCCCTCTGTCTTTCAGTGACAAACTTAGTTTTTCAGTGACAAACACAGACACTGACAGCAGGACCCAAATAATTATTTAATCTAAAGGGAGAGCACTCAATGTCTACATTTGGAGCAGAAAGCTATCTCCTGTTTAATAATTATTTAATCTAAAGGGAGAGCACTCAGTGTTTACATTTGGAGCAGAAAGCTATCTCCTGTTCTAGGTTATTGCCTACAGGGAACAGTGATAGGGCTGCTTTGTATCTGGAGCCTGGCTGCAGACGCCCAAGTTTGCAGTAATTATGTAACTGGCAAAGCCAAGCCTGTTAAACTTTAGATCAGCATTAATAAATGCAAGAGAAAGCTATATACCTAATTGTCTGGAAAAAAACTATGCTCCCCATTTGCAAGAATGAGACGATATTAATTGTTGCTCAATAGCATGAGGTCGCTGTTCAAGAGCGTTGTTGTGCCTTATTTTTTTTCTTGAAAAGGAGAAAAAAAAAACAAAAAAAAGACATATGTGCAGGAGGGAGAAGCAAATATAACAAGAAGTGAAATGCTAATGTTATTTCATTAAATTATTTGTGGAGAATGAGATAAGAGATCGACATTCTCAAAGAATAATTTCTTTAAATACCTTGTGCTCAAGATTCCCCTCTAGGCAACTTTTCATCTTTCTTCATTAAAAAAATAGCATTAAATTTTATTAAAGAGTCCCAATTAAGCTGGTAACTTGCTTCAAAGAGCATCCAGGCTTAGGGGGATATGTTAAACGTTAACAGCGATGGGGAGATTCACTCGTAAAGCTGATTTTAAAAACAGCCTCTTTCTGACTGGTACAACTTGGCTTGCACACCCTTAAGGCATCCTCCCAAACCTAACTGATGCTTATTTTGGGAAGCAGCACATAAATACTTGGATTTAAGGCCAAGTAGATGGTGAAGTTTGCTATAACAAATGCAAACTTTTCTTTATAGCTTTGAAAGATGGTAAAGGACAATTTCATTTTTCTAAAATGAGCATTTTTCTTACATCCCAAATTGATCTGATTCAAGGGTGGCAGCGGACGCACCTGAAGCAAACCCTGTGAATTCAGTTTTAAGGCCATCTACCCTGACAAGCTGCACACCTTGCCTTCTTGTTTAAGCATAATTGGCAATAAGCACATCAGCTCCAAAATATACACTCAGTCTTGGAGGCAGGTCAGAGGAAAAAGAGATGTCAGTCTCATCTGCCTTAATTCTCATGGTCAAAACCAATAGGAAAGTGGAAACATTATCTTGTTTTCAGAGTCTGATATTAGGAAAAAAAAGACAGATATTACCAATGGCCCTCATAGCCCAGTGCATGAGAAACGGGCTGTGTGGGTGCAGGGTGATCCTGAGCACAGCAGCAATCCCCGGGAGAGGTGAGAAGGGTCAAAGCTGCAGTACATCTGCTGCTGACAAGGGCTGAAAAACCCCAAATGGCTTGAACGAACTGCATGGCCTGGCCAAATGTTCTTTTGCTGATGCCTGCCCATGGTAAGGTATGACTGACACTCCACCTTCATTGCTTTATGTTCTTGGGAGGAAAAGCAAGATATAAAGAGAAATATTGTACTGCTGTTCAGAAGATATAGTAAGCTTCAGTCTGAATGCTATGGAAAACCTGAGGGAAAAATGGAAGGGGAAAAATCTAGGGAAAACCACTTGTTATGAATCTTGTACAGTGACAACAGATAAATAGAGCAGGGAGAAAAAAAGTGCAACACTCCCAGTTCTGATCCCAAGGGAAAAAGAGGATGGGAACAGAAGTGAAGGACAGGTCTTTCACTTGAGAAAAACCACCTTAAATCCAGACTTCTCCTACCCTGTGGAAAAACACACTCTGTTATGTGGCAGATCTTCCTCTGAGCGATGCTGCACAAGGAGACTATTTATGCAGCCATACAAATGTCACATTCTTATTTAGACATTGATATAGACCTTTACTTTACATTCACATCCTGCATTTCCTTCACTTCTAATCGAATGCTAATTTCACATTCATTCTTCATAGCCAGATTTAGACAAGGCACCCAGTGGTGCATACTGAGGGGGGGGTTATTATTATTATTTATTTTTTATCAGGGTATGTCATTCCCAGGTAAAGGATGTGCTGTCTGCAGTGTAATTATGTATGCTGGATAACACTTGCATTGACTGGGAGGCATATAAGTCAATTGCATATTGTATTGTGTATTATTTTATATTTATTATTTGCTGTCAAAGTGTTTTTGAAAACCAATGTTTATGAGCTGTGTGTACTTTACTATAAATATGGGGTCTCCTGGAGAAGGTACAAGGATCAGGATAAATTTAATTTGACAGTTCTGTCAGAGGTAACCTCCACTTCTTCCCAATCTGCCACTTGCAACAAACAAGCCAAACAGGTATTGAATGCAGAGGGAAAAAAGCCGGAGGGACTCAGTAGTAAATATTACAGTGGGAGGATACAGGAAGCCTTGTTTCACGAGGTCAGTGAGGTACACAGCAATATTACATTTTCCTAAGAAAATTATTAATAACACCCCTGAGATAATGACTGCACTTTTTCAGCTCTTTTTTTTCTCTTTTTTTCTGTTTAATTCCTCTTACGGGAGTCAGGTTTAAAATGATACGTTTCTCCCTCTTTCAATGAGACAGAATATCTCACAAGGGAAAAATCAATTCTAAGTGGGAATTGTGTATATTGCAATATTTATATACAATAATTCTCCCCTCCTCTCTGTTGTACCCATCTCCATCAGTGATAAATAATGAAGCCAATTTGCAGTGGGTACAACAAGACAGCAGCTCCACTTATTCTGTCCCAGCGCTGGCTGAACAATTTTACCTCATCACAGGCAACAAAAGGCTGCTGGAAAGTTTTTATCAGTCCAGTACGTGCAGGGGCTTAGAAGTGGAAGGAGAGCAGAACAAGGTTCCTGGGAAGTGGTTTAAAATGTTTTACTACTGCAATGATGATGGATGTCATGGCTTTTCACACTATGTTACTTCTTTTTCCCACAGTGTGCCTTCTCGCTCCTCTCGCCGTGAGCTGACACTGCCGTCTGAGTGACTCTGGGCTGTGTCAGAGCCTCTGCACTGAGCCTGATGGATCTGAGTTGATCAGCAGCCACTGAGGACTTGCTTCTTCAGCTTCACTTCCTCCCCCTTCCATGCCTACACATGTACAGTTTTTGAACAGAAAAAAAATCGGAAGGGATATTTGCAAGCCAGGTGCCATGAGCACTCATGTTCTGGATTCAGATGCAGGCAGATCTTATTTGATTGGGACCAAAAAGCCCAGGAACACACTTTCATCTCCTTCCTCTGCAAAATTGTTCATGCTATAGCTCATCTATCCTGGTTCAGTGCACAGAGACCAACAGGGACCAGGACATACCCTGTGTGCACAGCTTCTGGCAGGGGGTGGTTGGAGGAAAAAGCAACTATACTTTATGTTCTATCTTCCTTTCTGTATCCATTTCATTATCCTATAAACATTCACAGGGAATAATCAAAAGAGGTTCACTGACTGCACAGCAAGTACTCTGAGGTCAAACCTGCTTGAACCTGCAACTTTCCCTCAGCTCTCATATCAAGACAACACATTGACCCCCTCTCCAAGTTGATTAGATAAATCTTGATCACAACTCTTAATCACTCTTGTTATTCCAGCTTATCTTTCACCAAAAGTAGAGCGCCGTTGCTTGGCTGTTTATCATAGTGTTGGCATGGTATTATCTGCCTTGAAACTTCAAACTCTGCTTGCCCAGAGGTGGGACAATTAATAGGCATCAGAACCACACTTCTATAGATAAAGTAGGATGCTGCCAAAAGGAAAAGCCTATCTAAGCATTAAAAAAGGCATTATTATGCTTACTTTGCAGAGACCTCTTACCAGCACTTATTTGCTATATCCCTTGGTTTAGGTAATGTTGTTATTGTATGATCAGGACTCAATTCCTAGACTCATAACAATTACAGATTTTCTCAGTTTCTCATTTCTATGGTCCCTTCTGCATTAAACCCAAGTTGACTCGCAGGAATCCTTCAAGGCTTTTCTCTGTAAAAGAGAGGAAAAAGGAATTTAAGAATTAAAGACCAGCCACTGTTTCCAGCCACAATAATAGAAATCTTTTTTAGTGCTCCCAGGAGACGTAACAACAAGAAAAAAACCACTTTTGTGAAGGACATGGTGACAGAAGGAACTGAAAATTATGTGGACCTTCAGTGCCTAGGGAATGAAACATAATATTAAAGAAGTAGGCATCTAGCTCACATGATGACATGTGCTTTATATTTATCAGTTTCTGGCTTTTGTTGGCCTTGAAGAATGAACCCATCATTAACTTCAGGCAGCATCTTTTAATTCACCTCAGGTCCAGGCATGGCTCCTGGATGTTTTCATGATGATCCTTAGCAAGACCTGTTCTAGAAAGCAAAGCTGTGATAAGATGCAATGTTTGTGCCTGAAGGCCGTTTGGGAGCTGAACGGGAAAGCAAAGCAGGTGGCAGTGTCAGTAATGCTCCGAAGCCTGAAGAAAACCTTGCAGCAGAAACAGCACCTTTCATGCTAGTCCTCTCTCTTCACAACACCTCCAGTTTTCTAATGTGCACTTCCCTTACTGTCATTTTATTTTACTATCTGCATACTGATGAAAACACAGGTCTGGATTTGTGTTATCTGTTTTTTAAGCGATATCTATAATTGACTTCTGGAGCACAACAGCATTCACTGAGTGAATTGGTTTAAAATTGCTGTAATAATACTGCAAAATTCCTTTATTAGTGCTGGAGTACATCAAGAAGAATCAGTTAGATTGCCATCTAGGATAATAAATACTTGCAGACAAGTGCAAGTGGCCCACAAAAAGCAGCAATTTTACAACTGCTTTTCTCTTTCACACTGTTTCTCCAACAGTTACTCGCACATCATCACCATAAATTAGATGTTACCTATAGGAGCCATCTGAAGGGATCTGTTTTTCATATCTATTGAGACTATGTGAAGGGATAGAAGAAACAGTAACACCTGTAAAGTGAACTGAGCTGGTAGTTCCTCATTACGTACTCATGTGGGGAAGAAGGGACTAATTCTCCTTCTGTTTATATTGGTACAAATTCAGAATCACTTCAGTGACTCGGGGCAAGTCTGCATTCAGAGGTGAGTGGTTAAGCCTTAAATCCCCTTCACAGGACCCAATCCAAGAAACCCTTCCAAAGGATCCCAGGGCACCTTTGCACTCACTTCAATGAGATTCAGACTGGACCCGTTTTCTCCCAAAGCAGGAGGAACAAAGATGACACAGTGCATATGCAGGCAGTCCTGCCTGGCTGATCCACTGAGATCAGCCCACAGACTATTCAAAAAGAAAACATCCATTCCCTGAAGACTGAATGCCACAATCGCTCTATGAACTGATAAATAAAGCTGACACCAGGAAAAAGTTATTATTATAGCTTTCTTATGCTTTAATTTTTCTCTTCTAGATGAAGTATTTCAAGGATATGTTACTGAATCTTTCCCATGAGAATTAAGGCCAGATTTTGTGGTGATATTTTGATGGCCCTGGTTGGTCCAGACTATTTGCAGAGCTATCACAGAGGCTGTCCAAGCCATTCTGTTTCTCTGAGCTTCCACATTAAAATACAATGTATTGCACACACTTAAATTACATATCCCATACTCAGATCATACACAGCTGAAAAAAATCACTCAACAGTATAATTAACGCAATTACAGTCAGCGAACTTCAGATTCACTGGTGACTCAAACCTCAAACAAAGGGTTTTCAGAAATGCATAAATCTCATGGGATCCATTTTTCTCCTAGAATTCAGGGTGTATAGATACTTATCACATGCCTGGTAAGTAAACCGTGTCAGGTGCCTACATGGCAGTGATAATTGGTGGGAGTATTCTGGTCTGTCTGAGGGGAGCTACCCTACCTCATTCACTAAGGGAGGCTTATTGCTATAGCAACAACTGCATCCTATGATTCGCTTGCTACAAACACCCGCAGAAAATATTCTGAAACAATCCATGCTTAAAACAGCCGTTACCTTGACCTGGCGCAACTAATGTGCTCACATCTGAATTATTTCTGCCACAGGTTAAACATTCTGAATTCAGCTGACTCATACACAAAAAGAAGTTGTCCCACTGTGCTTCGGATTAAGGAGAGGAACCCTTATTGTGAGCTCTTCCTATCCTCTGTGCCATGCCTGAACTTCCCCAGAGTAGGAAATAGGAAGCAGAGTGCCAGCTTGGTCTGGTTGGTGGGAAAGACCACTCAGACAGCCAAAGGAGCAGGGCTTTTCTACTCTGGACTTGATCATGGAGCACAGCCATCCCACCTTGACATTACTTCTGCCTTAACATTTCCTTGCCCAGGGCTTAGAAGTCACAGTGGCAAGATGTGATCCTTCTGTTTTGAAGAGATGGGACATTTCAAAGAATACTTGCTGCTCTCCTACTCAAAATTAAAAAAAAAAAAGAGATACTGTTCAAATTCTCAGTAGGCTGATCCCAGCATGGGAGGTGACCCTGAGTAGAGTTGTTCAGCTTAACCATTGCGTTCCCCACTTTTGCTGTGTTATCACGCAAAAGGCATTCAAACAGAAAACCAGCCTGAAGCCAGGTACTAAGGTGTACCATAGAAGTGTTTGTCAAAGGATCTTAAGAAGAAAAATGAAAATATGTAATCATTCCTTCTGCCTCTTCCCTCTGTCCCACGTGGTGTCCCAGTGCAAGAAAAGAGAAAGCAAAGCTTGGAAGAAGAGATTGGGCAGGACTGTGAATTCCAGTTTGGGTCAGCATAATCCCTCCCTGCCCTCCCATGAGGAAGGGAACAGACCCCTCACAATGCAGAGTAACAACATTTCACTTTATTTTTAAGCTTACTTGTAAGTTAAGAAAAGGAGGAAGGTAGGGTAGCTTACTAGGAGCAAAGCTGAGAAGGAAGATCTGTGCTGCAAAAAACACTTCATCTTTTTATAATTTTCTCTTGATCTTGCAGATGTACTTTTATGTACTTTCTTCTCATGTCTCCTCGTGTCTACTGACAAGTGAGTTGAATGAACCAACCACCATTTATTCTACTCCTAAAAGAGTGATGACAGTGAAGTTCAAGGAGTGACAGACACCAGCACTGTCAATTCTGGTCTAAGCAGAAGCAGCACCTTCCAGTGACCAGGAAAGCTCTTTTAAAAGCATCGTGTTATGGGGAATGTAGCAGCTTTCTGATGATCCCATGGAAATGTCCCATATATTACCTCTTACTCCACATTTTTTGTCATCAGATCACACAAGTAATACTGTCCCTCTCACATTTGAGAAACTCACTAAATGTTTCCCAATTGGAGTTTGTATATTTCTGAGAATTAGGATTAGAGGCAACTACCAAGACTGAGGATAAAATCAACAGCAGTCTCTGTGGAGGGATTCACAACCAAACTGTACAAACTGTTTCTGAATAAAGAACTGTCTTTACGCTCCCGCTAACAGGCTTCTTACCAACTGAGCATCTTTCAAGCTCTGTTTAAAAACAGAATTGTAATTTCAGCACAGAAACTAAAAAAGTCTTACAGACTTGTTTCCCATTCACACAAATAATCATTTAGCAAGAGAAGCATCTTCGCTTACTAAAGTCTGAAAGTTGTCAACTGCTGCACAAAATTCCTCCTTGCACCACAGCTATTTAAAACAGCATAGCACCAATTTGTGATATGAATGATCTATTGTGGTGAATCTGATTCAGTGCCTCATAAAGGCAAATACATCACTCTGACCCATCTGTTCTATGGACATAATCTTAATTGCAAACATAGGGCCACATCCCAATAAATCAGCAATGCTGCAGTGAAGGTGCCTATATTTACACCAGCTGAACATTTACCCAGTACTGCCTACACCCATCGCACAACAGAATTTAGGGACAAAAAGAACAAGGAGATTGCTATCAACCCCTTCTTAGTGACTCATCAGACAGTACTTATTGAACATAAAGCTCTACAGGGGCAAAATCCAGGTCCTATTTCTATAAAAATCGAAACTTCCATGGACCAGAGCTTGTCCCCATACATATGGCACAAGACAGCAGAGATCTTTGGGGTGAGTGACAGGCCACATAAAATCAAAGGAGCAATATGTATCAAGTCACAGAAGAAATGCCACAGGAGCTGTCCTAGGCTTGCGGAGCCGAGTGTGCAGAATCTGGGCATCTTCAGTCTCAAAATAGGTAAATTATTAGTAAGGATTAAAAGGAGAAAGCATCTCCATGTTTCCCTCTTCCCCAAATGGCACAGACACAGATGATCTCATTAGCTCATCTGTGTAATTTACACTTCTAATATGGCTGGGGACTAAAACAAATATTCAGAAATAAGCAACAGGATGGGGATAGAAGAGGGGGAAACCTCACAGCCCTCTCTCATCTAAGCTCCTTCTTTCCTTGCCAAATGTTATATTCCCTTCCTGGGAACTCCTCCAAGTTTGCGTCTCCAGATGCCACATTGCAGCAGGCTGCCTGGAATCCCTCCTACCCGCCTCCACATCACTCACGCTGAACAGGCAGGGCAAACACAGGGCGGAGACAGCGTTTTATTCTTATTTATTTCCAGATGGAAAATCGATCCGTGGAAATAGCCAACAAAAGGGGAAAAAAAGGGGGGGGAAAAAAAAGCAAAATAAAAGTAACCATCTTGAAAACAGACTCCTTTGGGAAAAAAGGGAAATACAAATCACAGGTTGAAATTTGGATGTCTTGACACCTGAGCTGTGTTTTCTGCTGTTAACCTAGGGTTCTGGTAGGTGACTTACAGTCAAAAGAGAAGATCAGTATGGAAATAAGGGAAACCCTGAGGACAAGGAAAAGTAAACACAGTGATGAAAAACATGTGCCACTGAAGCCCAATGGGGCTCACTCTTAACTGACTATTTGGGCATAGGTTCATCCTAGCTAACTGTCAGCGTTCATTTGAGCCAGGACAACGTAACTGTAGGCTCCTATCAGGGCACCTCTCTCAAACACAACTTCAGGTGAAGGAATTTTCTACTGGAGGTAGGTTCGTGGAGGAAGCTTAGGCAGAGATCTAAGAGCTGGTGCCTAATATAAAGTGGGTGAAGTTAAATGAGATGAACACCTCTCCTCCCCCAGGGGCAAGAGCTGAACCTTCGTCACACTACTCTCCACCTCTCTTTTTTCCTAATCTATGGAGGAAACCTAGAGTGACTCTGGCTCAGTTTGGGGCCTGAACTTAGGTAGCAAGGAGCTGAGCCTAGGAGTTGGTGGCTTGCTGGAAGCAAAGTAGTGGGATCCACAGTTACCAAGGAAACATGTTGATCTTTAGTATTTTTGACACTTAAAAAATGCACCTGATTTAAATACAGATAAATCTGGCTGAAGAAGTAAATGCAACCAGACCTAATTAGAGAAGTGAACTGGTGTAACATGAGGCTTTCTCAATTCACAGCCTCCTTTTATCCTCTTCCTACATATCTCTAAAGACCACTGCTATCCTATCTATGTCTCCCTACCTGATATTCATTTTAAAATGTGCTTTAATGACTGCAAGTAGGTCTTCAGTCCAGAAATAGAAGTCTCAAAGCGCAGAGGGCTTTATGTTCCCATCCACCTCACAGGGCAGGCTGGAGCAGAGTCCAGACGCAAATTACCTGGGTATTAGAAGGGACCCCTACGCAGTATTTCATTCTGGTCCTCTTTTGGACCCATTTTACAACACCCAGCTGGCTTTCAGTCCCAGTAAGAAACACTATTACACCTGATTCTCTCCATCCCTCTCTATTTTTCTCTCCCCTCTCCTTCCCTCACACAAAGAATGACTGGTAAAAATTTATAGTGGGTGGGATTTTGAGGCATGCATTCCATTAAATTTAATGGGAACTGAGCATCTAAATCCCTTAGGCAGCTTGAAAATTTCAGCCTCTATTACTAATGCTCTTCTCATTATAACAAGATTTGTACATGACAGCTCGAGAGCCCTGACTCTGCTATTAGTGCTGTGGCTCCGTACCGTGCCGCTCACGGCGCCTGGTGTAGGCTGCCTTGCTCACAGCTCATCTTCTCACAAGCGCTGCAGCTGACACGGGATCAGAAAGTAGCCTGTAATTTCATTATGATGGGTGAACTTGCTTGCAGGGGGTTTTCTACTAAAGATAATGCCGAATAAATCTGCCTTTGTTGTGATTATTTGAGAAGCGTTGAATTTTAATTGTAATCGTCAACTCCTGATGTGCAGCATACAGTAGGATGGACATGGCCATGTTGCACAGCTGCATCATGATATCAAAAGGAAGAGTTTTTCAAGGGTCATTCTAGACTTTATCAGCGTGTCATAATTGCCAGATTACCTCACATGAAATTTTTCATCAGCATTCTGCTTAATTTATTGAAATTATAATTTACCAAGAAGGCATGCCTGGAAAGAGAACAGCTTTTTTACCATTTCATGCACATCCTACAGGTCTTCGTCAGTAAGGTGTTTAACTGTGTTGGTGTTAATCCTACCTGACAGGGCAACCGTTCTCACTCTCATCAGAGATTTTCCCATCCCTTTTCATGTCACTTCGGCCCGATCGTGTCGTGGGATCAAAGGGACTGGAAAACCTCTGGGAAACCCAGAGGAAAGCAAACAATGGTTTGACTGTCATGATAAAATCTTACCTTCTTGTACATGCAGAGGGGAGGATGGGACTCTTGGAAAGGTAGAATTTCTCCACAATAAAGTAGGGTTGCTCAGCACCTTGGTTTTTGCTACCATTGTTCTTCTAGGGTGTCATATACACCTATCTCCTTCTCATAGGGTGCTATGTGTGACTGAGCTCTGGACTCCAGCCATCAGATCTGTAAAGATATGCTGGTTTCTCCTTTTACTTGAAGGTTTAAATTCTCAGAGAAGCCAGTGGAGGTTCAGACACTTAAAAGCCTTGGGATATCTGAGCTTGTATTTGCAGTGTGAGGGACAGATTTTACAATTGCCTTTTTTTTCTTTTTTTACCCATTACTGCTACAGCTGATATTGGAGCCAAGGACTTCGGGAGTCTCTTTATGCTGCTATGAAATTACTGGAATAAATGAGAACAGGACCTTTGGCCATGTTCCTGTCTGGTGGCAGTGGTCACAGCAAAGGGCTGGGTGTGCCCTTTGCTGGATTTTATGCACTGCTTACCTGCACTCACCCAGATACTCGATGCACAACCCTTCATTGCTTTCCTTATGGCTTGACTGATATTAATAGTTCTTCCCATAATTCAGGAATTAGGAAATGGCATCTATACACCAGCTCAGGTATACAGGCAAAAACAGTCTATACATTAAGATACCACTGCCTCTGCCTCCTCAACTCACCAAGCTTCTGGGGAAAAAAAAAATAGAGGAAAATTTATGTCTCTGTCTCCTCCATGCTACAGCTACAGATTTAGGCAGTGATCTTGCTGGGCTTTCTGCACACAGGGCCAGAACATGCACATTTCAGTACTTCTCATATAAAGCTCAATCTTCTCCCCTTGAACTAGAACATACCTTTCTGTGAATTTATTTCTCAGTTTTCAAGGAAGGCTCCTGGGGAAACAAGAGCTCTATCGCTCCACTGCTCCCAGGAGATAAAGGAAGCATTCTTTAAGGGAAGCAAATCATTTTTCCAGGGGTCTTCTGGAGCTGCTACTGCAAGAAGATTTAGAAGGAAGCAGACAGGATTGCTCCACTGCTGCAGCATATCCGACTTGCAAGGTAAGGAGGGAGGCTGGGAGAAGACTGAGATAAAAAGTAGCCAGAATCTCATGCTTGCTAACCCCAGTGATGAAAACACACCAATACTTCATCTTTCCATCATTAAAATACATGTTGATGTGGGCACAAACCAAAACCAACTCCAATTGGTACCTCCACATGCACAATGTGAAGTTGGGTAGACAAATTAGTGGAGCATTCCTATGCAAGATAGCTGTGCTAGTGCAAACCCGCACCTCATCAATGCTGCATAACTTCCCCATAGCAGTGCAGTCTCCTGCTGTTTCCTCCATGAGCATCTTTCAAGAAAGATGAAAGCAAACTGTGCTGGGATTAACAGGCGAAGTCATCGAGCTCTGGAGATGTTGCTGCCATACAGGAAAACTCATAATTTTAAACAAATCCGGACTAGATTGTTAACATGAGTTAAACTTTTCTATTTTAGCAAGAGTCAGCTCAAAAAGCTACAAAATCCTTGCTTACATCTTTTACTTTAACTAGGTAGATTATTATTTTTATCTGCACCTACCACACAACATTTATTTAGGCAAAACTATCCATGGACTTCAGATAGGAGTTTTGTCTCCAATAAGCAACAAAATGGCTCTCCAGCTACATTAATAATAGACTGTCACTAGTCAGATAAGGCTGATAAATTGGCACTTCTGTGCCAGCAAGGGACAATCTCTGGCTGGAACTGCTTGGTTTAAAAACTGGTCTTCATCGGGAAATGTGTGAGCAGTGGGTTGGGGGAAAGGAGCCCAGAGAAAGCAGTTAAAGGTAAAGAAGGCAAGTGAAGATGTTAAAGCTTGTTCAGGTAGAACAAGGCATTCTGAGCGTGCACACATCTGGGATCCTCTGCAAGCATACTGCAGAGAGCCGAGAGGTATTTTAGGGGAGTTGAGTAAGGTCAACTGGGTATTTCCACTGGTCCTGAGATCCACACAGTATCTCAGAAGAGCCCGTATTCTTTGTGTGCAAAGTTCTCCCATGGGGTTGTGTCTGGGAACGCAGGAACAGGTCATCTGAAGCAGCTTTCTGTGCAAAACCCTTTTTTGTTTTAGCAGCTTGAGGGAAAGTCAAAATCTGCTCCATGATGTGTACATGGCTTCACAGACTGCATGACAAAATTCCAAGTAATTAAAGAGCTGATAAAAATGGTGTTAAAAGAGTCACTGTCTCTTCAGGACACTTCAGATAAGCTGATCATTGCATCTTCAGAACAATGTTGTCGTCTTTGAAGACAGAGATGAAAACCAAGATGAGTCGCTGTTATATCTGATATGATATGAACAGAAATCTGTACGATGTTATTAGAGATATGAATGATACCAGAGTTGTGGTTACATGAACTATAGTAGGAAGACTTTAATGTTCCAGATGGAAATTGGAAAACAAATGCTACTTATTACAGTGAGCCTCAGATACTTGATTGTGGTTACCAACACATTTCTTTGCTGCATGGACTCTGAGTAAACAAGATGCTTAATACTTGGCTTTAGGGGAGCAATAAGTTCAGATAGGAACCATACTTATTACAAATAATTTTAAATAAGTGAATCAACATGAGTATATTTTCTTCAAATTAAAAGCAAATTTAAAGATAAGGTCTGTAAGTAATGTTTTTCCAAAAGGGACCATTAAAATTTTAAGAGTACTATTTAGTGGGATTATCTGAACTGAAGAGTCTCGTGACCAAACTGCAGAAGTACTGAATGTTTTTAAGTTACAGATTCAACCAGCACCTGGAAATGATATACGAATTAATTCTCCTCTTATTCCCAGTGCCGAGGGCAACACTGACAGATTTAGCCTGAGCATATGATGAAAGTGTACAGGCCAACGAGAAAAAATCCAACAGAGAACCACAAGAATAACCAATGTTCTCAAAAAGCATGAGAAAAAGCATAAGAATAAGTCTCAACGGGTTTAAATAAAGGCAAAGGAGATTTTTGTTAGAGATTAAGGAAAACTCTCTAGCATGAAACTACTGAAACGCCAGGCTCAACTCTTAGGTGGTGGAAATCCCCATGCAGTAAGTTTTGAAGAGCAGATCAGACAGCCAGCCACTAGGAGCAGTTAATTACATGTTCACCTCCTTTGAGGCAGAGAGATGGATTAGATGATCTCACAAGGTCCCTTCCACTCTTGTAATTCCTATTTCGTCTGTGCAGCATCCTCTGCTTTTTCACTTCTTTAATGAAGCAGAGGAAGGAGACTGTGCAAGGGAGCATTTCAGGTGCTTAGACAGCAGGAGGGAGGACACAGTAAGCAGACAGAACTGGAGACTGAAGTCCAGTGGAAAATTAACTTATGACTGAGATCGTGGGCAGGAGAAGAGAAAATATTCATTGCATCCTGACCTGACTGTCCTTAACGTTTCCCCTGAGCTGGATCACTCTTAGCCCATCTTTGAGGAAAGAATTCCATAGCCTACAGGGATCTTGGAGATGTTTTGAACCACAGTACAAATGAAACACCCCTAAGTTAAAGCTTTTTCTATCCTTCTGCTCTTTACATTTTCCCCCTACTCTTAAAGACTGTTGTTTCCTCTACTGTATCCCACATAAGCATCAGTCCTCAAGAAAACAGAAAAAAAAATATAGCACAGTTGGTATAATCTGCTTTTTTTAAATTAGTGATTATGGCAAGTATACTGCATTTCCAAGGCAGTCTCTGGTGTTACTAGACTAATTCACTTGCGCCATGCTATTATTGGGCCTTAAATCTCTGTTTCTCAGGTTGTTTGTTAAAAATAAAGTGCTTCAGTATAAAAGGGAGTGAAACAACTGGGATGATTCAGCCCACTCAGGGTGCCATATATTTCTTCTCTGCTCCATCAGTGCCTCTGAATTGTAGTTCCCAAAGCAACCAAGCCTCAGTCTTCAACCACAGTTTTACATCTGCCAAGGAAAGGGATAAGAAGAGCTTTCCACTGATTTGTGTACTCGATAATCCTCATTCCACAGTAGCTTGTTTCCACAAGAGGGCAGAGGATGAAGTTTGCAGTGTGTTGACTCCTACAGTGTTATATATGACTGCACAGCGACTATTTGCCATAAAGTGGTGTCAGCCATGTATTATTCCCCTATATCACCACAGTATTCTTTACCTACAGTGCTATGATGATATACAGCGTGTTGGACCACTTCTCTGGCTGATGTGCTGTACATTGCAGCCCCCAGCCTAGCGCTTGCAACGCTGCTCTCTGCTATTTGACTCTGCAGTCCCATCTGAGGTCCAGACTGCCCAGAATGGAAGTTCCAGGCAGCAAAATACTTGCTAGGGTTTTGTGCAGCCATCAGTTCCCCTCTCTCTGCCCCACAACTAATAGTACCTGCAGCAAAATATGAGCTAAAGGCTGGATTTTCTTATGAAAAGCTTTCTTACTTGTTGCTCTAAAATAAATAAAATTAGAACGTAAGCAATCCTATTTTCAGCAAGAGAAAAAGCTGTCATCGTGCTGGTATAGTGCATACAGTAGCACTGTATTTCATTATGATTCAGTGTGTTTTCATGTTAGTTGCCAAGGATTCAACGGCTTAACGTGAATTCTAAAATAAGATTAGTATTCTAAATAAAATACTTTTGAAATACGTGTGTTTCCCATTTCTTTCTAATGAGCTTCAGCAAATGCACAGTACTGCTCGTGGGTATAATTTGAATTCAGGGGGGGACGTGGCCAAATAAGCCATTTGGGACTAATGTCGTATCTGGGCACATGAAAGCAAGAGGGACAGACTTTTGGGTCAGCAAGGCTGCTGTACAGTGGGCTCCACAGCCATCAGAGCCACAGCAAAGAAGGCCTGGCCAAAGAAAGACAGCATAGGCACACATTTATCAGCAGCCTTCACCCTTTTTAGCTCTTCCTAGGACAAGAGTTTGGATATGATGCTCCGTCTGACATGAGGAGTGGTGTAAAATGGGGTAGTGTTCCCCCACAAACCACTCAAGTAACACAGAGTAGGAAGGAATCACACATACAAATTTCACTGTAACAACTCAATCTAGTAGGTTTTAGGTAGTCTTTAAAAAAACCCAACAGATTCATCTTCTTCCACACTCTGGAGCAGTGACCACTCCATCATCCAAACATCACCAGCAGCTCCAACACTGCTTGTACTTCGTCTGAATTACTGCAGCATCTAATCAGGCCCACATCATTTGCCTTTTTCTACCTTGAGATTTATCTTATCAGTCGATCGTCTTCTTGGGTCAGTGAGGCTGGAAACAACCAAGAAACTAGGCTTATACACAAGTGAAAAATCACTATCCAACAGAGCAAGTTCTTCTGGCCCTTCATAGAAACTTAAAACACTTACATTGTATTTTGGCAATAGACATGAGAAAATAACAAAGCACAAACTCATTGCTTCGAAAATAACTACAAAAAGAAAAATTAATTGTACTACAGGATCTCTTCTTGTCCAAGGTTATGGCTACATCCACTTCCAGACTGCAGACAGGTGAGGAGAGATCTGAACCAGTGTCCTTGCAGTCAGCTGCAGCAGCACAGCCTGGGAGGGAACCTCCTGTATCCCACTGGGAAGCTTTGCCAATGGTCCTTCATTTTGGGACCACGCTGGAGCTGAGGCGTGGCAATGACAGCAGCCATCGGTAGCAGCCACACAAAGGGTCAAACTTGTCATTTAGCTCTGCTCCAAGCCCAGCTGTGATGCTCTTCTCTCAGCAGGGTTAGGGCTTCCCACGAAGCACCAAAGCAAGCACAAGAGCAAACGGGCTCCGAAGTTTGTGAGAAAGAGTCATCCTTCGCTCGACACGGCAGCACCAGCACCTGCGGGTCTCACCTCTCCTCCAGCGCTCTGCAATGTCACATCTTTGCTGAACAGTGAGAAAAACCTTTCAAAATTCAGCCCATAGTGGGACCACCCATGGTAAGAAAAATGACTAATGCCCAGAGTTATGAAGTAGCCATGACTTTCTGACAGCCTTACTCCCAGGGGATCCTTTTTGTATTCCTCTGCTGTTTTCTTTTTCTTCCCTCATTTATTAAGATGGTTTAAAATGCTTACTGAGTGGACTTCAGGTCCAAAACTGAAGGATGATGTATTTCTAGCTAACGGCCTTTTTAAAGAGCCAGCTAGAAAAGAGGTGGTAGCATTAAGCAGCAAGATAGCTCTGTTATTAGTGAGAGTCACATGGGAAGAGAAGACTGATATACTGGAGCTGGAAAAACAGAAAGTGGGGAAGAAAGTATGTAATGGAAAAGGAGAAGCAGCATGGAGGCTGGTGGGTGAAGAAAAAGGATCTGGGGAGACCTCAGTGACGTGCAATATCCAGGAGCCAGAGAAGGATGATGGTGTGTGCTGTCCATGATGGCATGGCTGTGACTGCTGAGGGAGAAGAGAGATGGCCAGACTAGCCCTGACTTCTGGAAATGGGGCACATCCATAAACCAACAGGCATCTCTAGCGCCCTCTCATAATTCATCTAGTCACTTGATCCCTTACACGAGGGGACAATAAATCCAAGTGCTTATCACTGAGTTTATGATAGAGCAGAAAATATTGTGGCATTAACTCTATTAGCTACCGCCACCACTGGAAGGAGAAATCCAGGCAGCACTTCATTGCTGGTGTGTGGTTCCTGGACTGTGAGATGCTTAGGTGTTAACTCCAGAAAGCTTCAATGGGGGACTCAGGAGTGGTTGTTACAGATACATGAAAATGTGAATTCACAAGTCTGAGCCCTATCGTAAATAAGAGCAGGTTTTTGACTCGTGTATCATGTACCCATGGCATCTCCATGGCTCTCTGTGCTCACTGACTGTCCTCTGGCCAGACAGCACACAAACATTTTCCTAAGCTTCACAAAAGAATACCTCCCCCAAACATTACTGCACATTCTTCACCATATTGAACCTATATAGAGTAAGAAGAGAAGCCTGGCCGCAATCAGTAATTATGGCAGACTACACAATGGACAATGTTTAATTATAATTGAGTTGACTCATCCTACAGCACTGAAAAACAAATTAGAACCTTGTCTAGATTACTGAAGATATGCACTTAAACATGAGATAATTAGGCTGCTGGGAGGCACCCTGCTGCACTTCTCGGGCTGCGCTGTCACTCGTCCCTCGTCACCCAAGGACGCACAGACGTAAATGCTGAGACTTGCATCCTCTTTAAAAGGGCCTCATGCAAGATTTTGTACTCAGAGTGTGGGAAAAAAAGCAGGTGCAAACAAGCTCTTGGTATGAGAAGTTATTAAAATAATGCTGAGAGAGAAAAATAAATGTGTTTTATAAGAAAAATCGTATTTAAACACTGTAATTTATGAACTGAGCCTACAGAACAGTTCCAATTGATCCAATGACGGGATGTCAATACTCTCCTATTTTGTGCAGTAATAACTATGTTTCCCTTTTCTTTAGCCTGCCTTGCACTTAATGCAAGCTTACGGATCCTGGGCAAAAGTGAGTTCTGATTGCTCTGATTTCTACTTTCTGATAATTTTAACATGTTTTCCTACAGTGAATTTTTTTGTTGAAAACCACTGACTTGAACAGCTAAAAATATTTTATCAAAACAGGTTTCTTTCAAAAACTGAAACAGTTTGTTGTTATAAATTGGTATCTAATGTCTGCAGGGTGTTTATAGCTACAAAGCCTAGACATAATCTGTCTTTTTACAGATTTTTTTTCAAGTTAAGCATTAAAAAGAATTAACTAGAAACTTGAGAATAGTTATAGATTTTTCACTCTTTTTTTCTGGGGAGCTGTCAGAAAATGAAAGCATGTTCGTTTATGTTATTTTCTCATTAATATTTAAAAAAAAGTCTCTGAAATAAACTGCAAAAGTTTTATCTTCTCTTTTCAGTTTTCCTGGAAAATAGAACTTTCAACCACTTCTGGGGAAGCAAACTGTCTTGTTCAATGTAAAGCATGGACAGGAGGAGGAAGGCGAGCAGGAGAGCTTTTGCCATATGGTGACTTCTACTTGTCCATTCTTTAGTCTCCCACATTATCCACAGACTTCTTGAACTAATTAACCAATAACATAATTTATCTTTGGCATAACTTTACTGGCATTATATCAGGGATTGTATTCAACCCAACTCTGCAATACCAACATGGACATTAACTCCCTTAGATTTTGTATGAGAAAGACGTACTCTTCTTATATGGATACATATACTGTTATTACACTGACTTACACCCAAACTTGTTTTCTTTTCAAAACAACTATAACTTAACCACTCATTTCCTCATTTCACCAGGAATTTGGAGAGATGTGTTCCCAAGGTATTGCATTTCTATGGTCATTACAATTAAACCGTATTTTTTCCAGCTGACTACAGCAGAAGGTGAGGCAGGACTTCCAACCTGGATATGGCCAGGATGCCATTCTCTCTTTTCTGTCTAACCATAGTTCCTTCACAGATCTAGGCTAAATGTGATATCCTCCCTCTCCTCTGCTGAGTTTTATAATGATATACTACTACTATACTGAAGGACTGGATACTGCACACCAGAACTGGCGTTGGCAATGTTCTTGGAAATGTTTTGAGATTGGATGTATTAATCAAGCAAAAGGCACGGAAGTATTTTACTCCATATAGAAACATCTTATTTTAGGCAGAACAAGCAAAACTCTAGTTTCCATTGTCATGTAAGCTATTACTAAGGTTCAACACTGGACCATAGTTACCACTGTATGAGCTTTGGTACCTGTTATTTCACAGATGCAGACCAGCCCCTCCCAAGTTTAATGAGCTGTTATTCTGAATCAAACCCAGGAATGCATGAAGACTGAAATCTTCCAAGTACGTCTTCAGGTTAAAAAGAATCTGAACATTCAACATTCAAACAGTTGTTTACTACCTGGCATAGAACCAAGTTTGCAGGGCTCTGTGGAAAATTTGACCAAAATCTTTTGATCTAGCTATTTTGTACCTATGTTTCTGGTCACAGTTTATGCCAGAGCAGGGGTTGTATTTGCTTGTCAGTGCAGAACCATGGCCAAAAGTGCTTTTTCCTGGCCTGGTCCTAAAGCACGGCCAGTGCTTGTGTAGCCAGAACAGTTCCTCTACCAAAACTGCTCCAGCCATTGCGCTCAAACTCCTTGTGAAACTGCAAACAGCATCTGGTGCTGCCCTGTCTTGGGCTGTGGTTAGCAATGGGGAAGAAATCAGCAATTCCTGGAGCTGGAGAACATTCAAGGCTTCTCTCCTTTACACCCACTCAAGGAGTTATAGTGAATGCCCACGTCTGGCTTGGTTTATTGCTCAACACCTGGAGAGGTGCTTTTAAACCAATGCTGCTCCCACTTCTCCTTAGACCTTGCTAGCACCAGGCTTTTGAAGACAGAGTCAGTGCTGCCTTTTCCTCTTGGCTTTCTCTGTATATTGGTTTAAGCACCTGCTGCTAAGGCCTCTCTTGTTCTTTTGCTGGAGAATCCTTGACTTTGAAGGGCAAGAAAAACACCCTGCTACGAAGGGCACTGAAGAAATCCGCAGTGCTTTTTTGGTGCTTTGGAAAGTAGAACTGACCTAGATATCATAAGCAGCAGGAGCAGAAAAATGCAAATACTTCTCCCTCTATATAAAATTATTCAACACAACAGAAAACTAAGGGATCTGAAAGGTGAGGGATGATTTATAAGGGCAGATGTGGGAATATTCTTTCCACTTCCCCAGCTGTGGATTTCTGATGTGCACAGCTGTGTCCTCTTTTTCACTGTTTGAACTGCTGTCTCTACAGCACAAGACCCTTGATGTAATTTTCCTCCTAAAATCTTTGCTTCAGCTGGCTGTTTCTTATTAAGCTTCCCCCAGAGATATATGCATTTTTAAGATATTAAAAAAAAGAAAGAAAACCTAAAAGAGGCCATGTGTCTGCACATACACAGGCATGTGTGTGTGGCAAAGCCCATCTCAAAAACAGTCTTTCCTTTCCCCTTTTGTTTTTTAATGTTTGCATGGAAAAAGAAATCCCTTTCCAATTTCAGAGGCCTATAGCTCTGAACAAATCTTGCAATTATGCTTCTCAAAAGCAGATAAGTGACAAGTGAAAAAGGCAGGTTCAGAATATCTGTAATGAACTGAAATTACTTCAGTGAGTCTCCCTGTTGGTTTGAAAGCCCAGAAATCATGATCATTTGAGCTTTTCCTGCATTTTTCAGTGCATGTAATTAACCTCTAATTTCTGACCTCTCTCAAGTCAGCTATGTTTTTCACTTATATGTCTGCTAAAAGGACGTAGCCAGTGCTCTACAGTTGGTCAGGCAAGACCAACCATTCACAGCTTTGCATCAGACAGTTGGAAACATAGGAAAAAAAATCTCAGGATACTCTGGTTTCCTCTCCAGAGGCCAGCACCAACACATCTCACACAGGATCAAACCTTTGCAATACTTTCAAGTGGTTTGAGTTCGTGCACCGAGGAACACTTTTATTTCAGGGCCACTGCTGGGACAATTACAACAGCTCCGAGTGAATATTTCAATCATCTCTATCCACGCCAGCTCTGCAGGAGCTATTTTGAGTCTGCACAGACAATGTGACCAGCCAGGTTTCCCAATGCAGAGCAGCTATGTGCCCCAGACATTGGTGCCAAGGACGCAGATAAGGTCCCTCCACTTTTCCCATCACTCCCCTTCAAAAACAGCACCAGAGAGGCCAAGATGTTCCTGTGCAAAACCTGCAAGACCTTTAAACAGGGGGTACTGTGCAAAGGCAAAGTATGTATCACTGTCTAAACATCAACCAGAGGGTAGATCTTGCTCTGATAAAGGAA